>NW_020217065.1:1836750-1871055 GCF_003070985.1 Temnothorax curvispinosus | reverse complement strand
CAACTTGCTGTTTTTTATTTTAATTTTGTGATATTTTCTAAAAGAAGAGAGAGAGAGAGCAAGCATATAATAAATTTCTTAAACTATGTAAATTGTTATTGCAAACTAATAGTTTTTAATATAATTTCGGAAAATAAAATTTATATTTGATAAAAATATGTATCTTCGAAGGAATTGAACTTCTTCAACATATCGTGGCGCTACTTTACAAAGTCCAAAGTGATTACCATGCAATAAAATCGGCTTTCTGAAAATATGAATAAATTTTAATTTTTAACAGATGATATATTATATTATAATATATACCTCTCTCAAAATATTTTCAATATTCATATAAAATTTATAAAATGCAATATTTTTTTAAAAGACAATTGCAGTATAAATTTTACCTAGAGACATCTACCATGGTTTTCTTCAATCAATGTAACAGAAGATTCATAGGGATCAGATAGGTATCGGATAATGAAAGTGGATACAAATATATTTAATAAATTATTATTTTTATTGCGAGATTTTATATTATATAAAATTTATGAATAAGTTACTAAGAATACGAAAACATGTACAAATATATATATTACATCTTGCTTGAGTTATAAATATATAATACTGCGCGAAATAAAAATCATCTCTTCTACAAATAATGTCTTTCATAAATAATCTATGAGTGATCACTTGTCACAAAGATACAACAAACACGATTATCATTGTGACTGATTATCACAAAATGCAACCGAGAATCTTAGAAATCGATATCGGTTACAGAATACCTCTCATTGTCAGAAAGGTACAATTAATGAAGGTACTATCGATCCAAATAAATAAATAATTAATATACCAAATAAATTAATTTACGTGTAAGAATAAATACTATATGCTACATATTCAATCGTGAGCCGCGATAATAAATAATTAATTCAATAAATAATTTTGAGAAATTTTCACGGATCATAAGGCAAATTTCGTAGTCTCCGCAAATTTCGCAATAATCGCTACATGACCAACGATTATTGTCAATAACTTCAACGTTTACTGCGCCGTTATGCAGATAGTGACGCGATTTTATGGCTACAGTCGTGGCAGGTGTTAAATCAATTTACATCGGTGGCATATGCTTCCCGATAATCTGATGCACCTTCTGGTGTCATCTTCTGATGAGAATGATCGATGACCTACTGATTACGACAGTCAAATACTTCTTTTTCTTATCTCTAATAGTTGAATACATGCCTCCAAGCATGCAGGTAGTCTCGGTATTTAAGAACTACGCCCCAGTCCCTGATGAGCCTCCGCGTCTCATCGACAGGGTTTCGCTCGATATGGCTCATGATGCTTCGTTCCACGCGTGTCGGGAGTCGTATGGAGGGCAAAGAGTTAATGTTGCTCTCGACCTCGCATAACATCATTGTTAAGTACGATTGAGTCGCCTTAAGAGCTTGTCGAACTTGAGAATTAGACTCGTCCTCGATCAGTTCTTCGAATGCCACGGCGAATTTCTGGAGATCCATGTGCATTTTCGGGTAGTGGTTAACAATCTGCAAGAAACAGTTATTACAAAATTATTACTTTGTTTTAATATTTAAATATTTAAATGTCGCGGAAACCGCTCACTTAAGCTTGCCGTTTATAATATTCATTTGATGCTCTTCAAGATATTAATAAACTTTGACGTAAAGAGAAGCGATTACAAATAGCATCACTTCCTTACGTAGTCGACGAAACTGTTAATGTCGATTGTAAATATTGCACCGTTAGAAATTATTCTATCACATTCACATAAATATTTATGAACGTTTCGTGTAATAGTACTTTTAGTGCCGTTTAAAGAATTGAAATAAGAAATCTGACGAAAGTCATATAGAGTTAATTGAATATGTAAATTTACCGATATTCTTCTGTGTGAGCACAAATATAAAAATTTAACTTATTTTTCCATCATACAATTTAATGGTTTATGCAGTAAAAAAAAATTTATTGGAGCAGATGTTCAGCATAATTGTAAAATTATTTTATCTGGTGACATAACAAATAAGGTGACATAAAAAAGATGTGCGAAAAGATTTAGAATACGTAAATGACACATATTGCGAGTCAAATTAATCGTAGAACAATTTTATGATCGACAAAACCTATTTTTCGTTCGTGCTATCAGCGATTGCAACTTAATTGCCGCGAAATGCTTAAGATTCCCCGTGAAGTCCCACCTTCCGAGAACGTGCAATTAAAAAACCCCAACAAGGTGCAACGTCGAGGATCAATGTTGCTGCAGTCCGGCGATCGGGGCGTGGCAGAGAGAGGGAAGGGGGCTGCGTGCCCGAATGCCGGCATCCGGGGAGTACCGCGAGTCGCGATATCAGCCTTGCGTTATCAGCGTGCTCGCATCGAGGAGGCAGACGAGCGCGATTACGCAGCCGCGCGACCCGGCGAACATGAGTGCACACGTACGGTCGCGTTGCGCGCGCACTGCATGAAAGACCGCGCTCGCTCCTGTTCGCCTGCTACTTTATAATAATTACCGTCTCATTAAAATTTGTTATTTAACGTTGCGTTAATCAATTGCAACCGGGTGGTCAGTCGGCCAGCCGGCCGGCCGCTGAAAACGCGACGGTAGCCTGCAACACTGTTCTCTCTTTTCCGCATACTTGTTATCCGTCTCCCCTCTGCACGCGGTAGTATTCCTGCACGAATTGCTCTTTCATTTCTGCTATACGGTAACGACAGTTACGAACGATGAATATTAACGATCAAAAAGAAGCTAACAGCTCGAGGCATAACGTTGCGAACCTTAAAGCGATGGTGATGGAGAATAGCCGAAGAAACTAATGTCGCTAACAATGTTGCAATGAAAAGTATTAATGTAATATCACATAGAATCTAAGAAAGAAAGAGAGAAAAATCTCGTCTAGGAATAAGGTTTCTAATTTAGAAGAGTTCAGCCTTTTCAAAGTAATTTTCAAAGAGATTTCTACGATTGCAATATCTCTTTACTGGCGAAATAATGGCCAATTGGTAGCACAATTGGTGTCACGTATTTATGTTAAGAGTTCTTGATGGCTGGATAAACCGTTTGAAATACTTAATAACGGCAAACTTAAGTCGCGGCTCGAAATAAGTGTAGGATATAAGCGAGTAACAATGTTAATTGAGTGTCTGTACTCACCATTGGAGTATTAGCGTCGGCCAGTTTTCTTACAAGATTCACATCCTTCTTGCCAGGTACCCAGTTAGGTATGTACTGATGGTCGTCGACGCCAATCCTAACTCTCTCGTACAGGTATTCGTAATCTCGATTCAAGTAGTCATTCATTGTCAGCTGATGTTGCAGTTTGAGATTCTCCAGACTGGACTTCATCTCATTCTCGAGGTTCTTCAAAGGGACAGTTTGATAATTGAGTTCTCCACATGGTAGATGCCAGGTTGGTATCGACCCGGATATCCTCGGAGCCGCAAATGTAACGGCGAAGATAGCTGAGATCAGGCAAACTCTCTCGAGGAACATGTTTGAATTTATCGTTGCAAATTTTTAGCAGTTACTCTTCGCAATTCAGTTACGATCTCGTCTAATCGGGCTTGTAGGAAAAATGATAGCGATAAGGCACTGAACGATATTCTCGATCGACGTGAGATCGTGAACTGAGATTGTCAAACTCGCGTTCTTCCTCCTTATATATGGGATTGTGTAAACAATCGCACGTACGCAGGCATGTTCGACGTCTTGTGCGGAAACGGTGGGGTTGCAGCGAAGTTTTTGTCCACGGGTTTTTATTGCATCGTCGGTGGAACCCCGGCGTAGATTTCCCCGGCAGAGCCTCTTTTATTGAAGCGAAGATATATTTTTCTTCAAGCATTTTCAGATCATATCACTGTGCACTGATATATCACTGATATGACTTGAGCCTTCTGACATTGTAATGATCGGTCATATAGCGTTCTTTTAACGTCTTTTAGTTAATAACAAAATCAACTTTTTAGGTTTTTTTTATATATTTATTTTGATATAATTAGAGTAAGTTATAATCATAGCTCATACGTTGCGTTTTTAAATAGTTTGCTATTATATAAACGTATACATATTAATGAATTTATGTTTTTCATAAACTTCTTGTCGTGTAACTATCCAAATTTATCTAAGTGACGTGTTCACTTAGCAGTATTAATTCCTATTGGCTATATATTTCGCGGATATCGCCCACATATACATATATAGATGTTCCGATTTTCCTCGAAATACGAACGGTACTTGTCGTCACGACGTCCGCATGTGCCTTGAAAGTACGTGCAATTCCGTCAGAAATCTCTCGGATGCCGCGTGCACTATTCAGACGCAAACACCGTTGTGTTTGCATTATGAATCAAATGGGAAAGCCACGTTGTCAAACGAATCATTAGAGATCCGCGATCGACATTTCTTTATACTTAAAACAGTTATATTTATTTGTAACAAGCCTAATGATTATTGTTCAAAAGATTCGTGCAGCTATACTTGGAATCGAAAAGAATGAGGTTGAATAATATTTATAACAAGAGGCACCGACTTCATTCAGCGCCAATTGCATCTGCTATTTCGAGATACGATATGTGATTTTGAAAAATTCAATGCATACGATAATAAGTAATTTTTTAATAAATATTTACATACAATAGAAATTTTATTCATGATTATTATACATATATATAATATATATCTATATATATATAGAGTGCACTTTTCCTATTCGATAAAAATAATTGTTGATATGTAAACTTTTCGTACAACATATATTAAACGTATAAGAAATTAATTAAACAATTTTACTTTTATAAACGACTATTCTGTATTTTTTTAACTGTGTTAAAAAAAATGAAATAATTTCTATGCACTTGAGCCGTGCACGTGCAAACGATATCTAATTTCGATCGATCTGGTGATCCATAAGGAATTTTGACGTCAGGAGGTCAATTCTTTCCCGTCGAAATACGGAAAAGAAGATGGTGACAAAAACTTCTGAATGAAGTAGACGTAACGAACGTACGTCGATGCGTACGCACACGTTCGTTGTATCGTTAGGGGATATGCCATAAAAGGCGATACTATAATTAGGTCCTTCATGAATTCACCGAACTAAGATTAGAGATCTTCTCACGCCCGATTAAGTTGCGACGCGTCGTGACGTGTTATTTCGCGGCATATATCATGAACATAGGAAAACAAACAGCGGCCCGATTCAAACGCAGGAACCGCATCATTCGCATTGGCGAGATTCCACCAAAGTTTGTTGGAATAATTTCAATACGATTGAATGAATGGATGATTAATTCAATTAGGATGATTAATTTAATTAATTTAACGTTTTAATAAAATATTGTGTGATTATAGCATTTATATTGTAATGTATATGAAACTACAATATTGCTTGCATGATCGATGAAAAGGTAATAAGTAGATATCGGATTCTTTATATGCAGAGTGTTGGAAAAGAGCAATTAATAACTTTTAGATTCTTTATAAAATTTAACATATTTATACTGTAATATATATTGTAATATAAATATGTTGGATATTATAAATAAACTAAATTTTTGGTTATTATAATTGCTCTTTTCCAACATTCCGCATATAAAAAATCCGATATCTGATAATAAGTATAAGACAGTAATAAGCGTTATTGTTCTTAATGAAAACACGATACATAATTATTAGTAAACGACTGAATATTATTTAAAATTATGTTTATAATTATTCTATAATTATAGATAAAACATTTAAATTAATTGCTTGCGTATTTATTTACAGACAAATAGATAGAATTGAACAGACAGGTACTTTAGCTTTTTACATAACGAACAATTTATTAATGCAATAGCGCCGAACAGTTAAATTACAACAAATAGATTTATCCTTCATAAACGCAAAGTGCAGTGAAGAGCAATTACAACCTATCCACTCTACGTGTACTCCTATTACAACATTTGATGCGTCTGGAAAATCCTGTTGATAATGAAACTGCACTATGATGTTGGCCTAATTACTTTACTTATAGAAAAGTATAGTAAATTAAGTACAGAATAATTTTAAATTTATAAATTAAATACATATAAATAAAATACGATTTTAAAATTTTCAGTAAAAAAAATTGCTTACGTAAATAGCTGTTAAATAAGTAAAAAATTTAATAGTGATATCATCATTAAAATTACGCTTTTGCTGTTTTTAAAATAAAATACGGCTAAATATACCATTAAATAAATGTTATAAATAAGGAAATTATGTCACTGTGCAACAACAAAACAGCGTTGCGATGCAGCAATATTTATAGCATATACATAAATACGTAATGGCAGTTACAAAAAATTAATGTCGCTATGCATTATTTAACTGCTTATCTAATCAATCGCTTAAAATATTACTGCAATGAGTCATGTTTATTTGATTTTAAATAGCATATTCTTATCTACATTATTTCCGCGTTATATATACATTACGGATAATGATCGAGTGTTATACAGAATGAAAATCCTTCATGTACTCCTGATACTTCCGGTCGAATGTTCATGTAAAACGAACGATTTACAATATTGTTGAAATTAAATTATTACGTGGATTATAAAGGTATCTCTGTCATCTAAACTTCAGTTCGATACAAAACATTGAATTTATTCGAGATGATCACATATAAGTAAAGACATGACAATAAATAGTATATGCAATGGTAACGTGATATAATAAATAGAGCAGAACGCTATGCATATACGTCCGAATAAATATTCTATTGTATAAAATGCATAATAGCCTTAAATTTAAGTGCGCGTCTACGAATAATTTGTATCGCATCATCATGTGCATACATAGTACAAAAATATGCGTAACGCTAAGCTATGAACATACTTAAGTACTGCTTTAGTGTAAAATATATCGAATCTACACGATATAAATACATTTTAATCTAGCACAAAAAGGACACGTTACGTGTTATATGCTGGCACGCGTACAAAATCAAGATTTGCTCGAATTTCATTAAAATTCGTAATGATCCTTTATTATCGATTAGCGCACTTGCATACAAATCTGGTCGAACGCGAGACGGAAGAAACCGTGAAAATCCTCGGACCTCGTTTTCGCTAAAAACGCTTCTGGCGTCGTCTACGCGCTTAAAACGCAATGATTGCGACGGACTAACTATAAAGGTAAAATTGTCATGTGTTCCCACGACAAGGCGAGATTCTTCAGTAGGACACACCGGAAAGGAGGAGAGAATCATCTACGTCTACGTATGGTACGCGTCAACGCACGATACCTATCTATGTAAGTGTATGTGTATGTGCATATGCGCCTATATATAAACGTAGGAACTCTGTACGTCCGCATACGCTCGGGATATCACAGCTAAACAACATTAAGTTCTCTCGCCATCTTTAAAGCTAGAATAAATAAGTTTCACGAGCCGCCTAAAACTCGTCATCGATCTTTCCACGAATTATCGACACCTGCGCGTATCGCAGAGTCCGTCGATTTAACCGAATGAACTCAAATCCGTGACCATGTAACAAGCCGCCTTGATCGTGAGCGTAATCTATGTTGGCATATCGATATAAATATAATTGGCGCAAGACGGCCAATTTTAGACGTGCGAAGTACATCTGCGAATTTATTTTCCCTGTATTTCTTTCTCTGTATTTTTTTTTGCTTATTTTCATAACATATTGTTTTTTCGTTGTTCTCAGATTGCTGAGTGCCTGAGAATGAAAACGGGCTTTTTACATTCCTTTTACACATACATGATGAGATTATGTGTAAAAGTATACTTTAACGACGATTATAATCTATTGGATCGATATTTCACGAGTCTAATCGATTCGAATGCGCCATGTACTTCGAAACATTATTATCAACATTATGGGCTATACTCGGTATATTTTATGTATGTTATTAGATATAATACTGTTCTGAAGTAGATCTTTTAATACTGGTCTCTAGTATGCGCAGCCGCATGTTGTTGATAAAATACTTCTATTACCACAATCCGCAATAGTATTGAGCCAAAACTATTGGAAAATTATTAAATAATTTTCACGGCTGTTGAGATATCATAATCTTAGGACAATAGTACCATTCTATTGGCAAATCTGCGAAAAACGAGTAAAACTATTCGAATGAACATGATTGCGATAATGGAATAAATACAAAAGTTATGTTAGTATGAGATAGTATACGATTCGACGCTGTATAGAGCGGTGTCTTTAAATTATCAGCAGATCTCGTCGATACTAAGCGCTAGCTTCTTCAGGTTCGACACATGATTTATGTTCGTAACGTAGGTCCTTTTTGCTTCTTCATCAGTCTGTTCCTTTGAGATCCCTTTCGCAGGTTTTGACGCAAGGAATTATTTCGACCGGGCTTCCTCGTCGGTTTATGTTTTCTCATCTTCGGCATCCTTGTGCCTTTTCCGTTAAACCATTTTTTAGGCATATTCGGCGTAAAAGCCAAAGGCTTTATATTACGGTCGCAAGTGTTGTCAGTGGTGGCGTTACGGAAAACCTTTATCCAATCTTTCAGAAAAGTATGATAGAGCTTTAATACGCCCCAATCCTGAATCAACATTAATGTTAGATCGCCCTCTTTGGCCCAGTGCAAATTATCCGTTATCATGAACGCATCGTTCAGAGTTGAAGTTCTTAATGCCAGATTTATCATAGCAGCTTCGACCTCGCACAGCAACTGCAATCACACAAACGAGAAGTGTTACTTTTACACGTTTGCACTTTCACTTGCAAAAGATTTATATTACCGTAAGTAAAGCTTATTGCCGTACACAGCAAATACGTTTTATGGCAACTTGACTCAAGATCGCGAGTCGAAGTAATAAAGTATATCTATAGTTTTATATCTCGCACTTGTTGAACGATTAATTTGATTTACGAGCAATTCTAATGCGTGATATAAATGCAATTTTCAATTTATATCTATATTGACACAGATATTGTTAGAAGTAAGCAATGCACCAGCTTACCCTGAGAACTTGGTTGTGCGCTTTGTCGATGATCCTAGTCCGCCTCTTAATAATGCCGCGAGTGACATCGATATTAGAGTCGAGATGAAATTCTCTAAGATAATGGAACGTAATCGAGAACCTCTGTAGCGCGTCATATAGGCGTGGAAGGGCACGCTCGGCTTTCTTCCCCTTTTCCAAGCACCAAAGTTCCCTATGGTACCACTCGAGCTGCCTTTTTGGCAACCAATTCATCTTATACTGCTCCTTCAGCAACACTCTGTACACCTATAGCAAAAAGATAAAACAGTATTTAATTTTTCGAACCGATATATAATTATATATTTTTATGTAATTAAATTTTTTCACATTTGTTTGAGAGCCTACATAGAATTATATTTTATTGACTATCTGATTGTGAGATTGGGTCACACGCATACAATCTATTAGTACTTGGTTATGCGTATCATTGAATATAAAATTTATGGCTACGCAAATCTCACTTAACTATACTAATACCGTTATGATGCATAAATCCAGACGTAAATTACAAATGACCGTACATTTATGAATTATTTAATGAATTATCTGACGTTACACACACACATTTGCGAGCATAAGCATGTCTGTTTATATCAGTTGAGTACTAAGCGCTGTACAGTATCAAAAACCATAGTATCACAAATCTGTCTTGGAATGCGGCCATGCGTGTCCAGAGTAAGCTTCAAAGTGATAAAGGTTGATAAACAAAATATATCGCTCTATCTAAGCCATTGCGATCCGTGCGGGATAAACTCGATCTCAGGCTCTCTAGTAGACCAAACAATAACATCTATCATCTCGTTACAACGGCGTTATAAACAAGTAAAAGCGTCTTATGTAAATGCATTCGCTTATCTTGGTCTCGTGAGGACAACGTTTAATAACATTTTGCGATAACGTCTTTTTTTTTGTATCGAGCAAGCAACGTGTTCTCGTTCCGCAACGCGACGGAAGTGATTTGTCATCAAATCGGTGAGATGTCTAGAACGCGCCGCGGGACTCGAGAAAAAGTAATTATGCTGGATGTGCGTGGCACATCGTAACCAATGCAAATTACCGGCGGAAAATAGGACTGTGCACTAGCGCGATGCGTTGCATCGCGCGCACGTGCGAGTCCCCCTCGAGCGAGCACTGCCCACGCGGTTTTACCCCGACGCCGCGCTGCAATTAATTATGGAATCGCGGTCGCGAGTGGAGCGCTCTCGTCTCTCACCTTCGAGTAAACTATGCGCACGTCCTTGAAAGTCTTGTTGAAGTGATTTTGCGCGACTCGCAATTGCGTTCGCACCCTCTTCATGATGTTGGTCGAGTCGCTGGAATTATGCATCTTTCGCGAGGCCGCCAGCCGGGTGCCGCAAGGGTGTTGAAACCAGGGTTTTATGTCACTGGCGTTTGGCACAAATTGCAGGTCGTTTGCGGACGTTCCCGACGCCGAGTTCAGCCACGAGGTCAGGAAGAAGGCAAAACTCGTAAGAGTAATCGTTTGTGCCACTGAGTCTGTAATCGAAAATAGAAACTGTCGTCAGAAACATATTGGAAGGCACTTAAGCGTAATGGAATGAAAATTAAGCTTGTGCAACTATTTTGCGTTTTCCAATTAGTTTTTGCAAAAATATTGCATATCTTTGCATTGCTTTTAGCATAAACGTAAAGACGTTCAATTTTCAGAAGATGGCATTCGTAAAATTGGATTTTTTATTGTTGAGTTCATAGATATGTTAGCAGATATTTGCGAAGTAGTTGCAACAAGTATAAATAAATATATATGTATATTTAAGATGAAACTTATATTTGTCAAATTGAATCGATTATGGATTATCTGCAGTTAGAGTCGATAAAGTTAACGACTAGAGAAAGATTGCGCGCTATTTTGCCCGTAAGAGTGACAAAAGGGAAAGGGAGAGATGAAGTCCTTCCGACTTTCACACTTGGCGTACCTACACGGATACGTAGGTACCTCCATTGCACCTACGCACCAATTTAACAGCGACCAATCGTCGCCCCCGCAGTAGGAAATGGGTTGCAAATCGGAGAATCAAGATTTATTGCACAATTAAATGTCATAGCTTACGACTTTCCTTGTGATTCCACTCTGCAAACTTATTCGGGGACAGACTTTTCCAATTTTTTTCCGCACGTGATTTGCAACGTTGGGTAGCGAATAAATAAATGTATTAATAATAAACTTCTTATAAATTTCAAGACGAAAATCTATTAAAAGTAAAAAATAGAAAAAAAATTAATTTTTAATTAATTTTAATTACCAACTCAAGAGAACGAATACAGAATTTTAGCCTCCTACGTATACTGTTAAGATTTGAATGGCGTTGGTATCACATAATACTTAGCATCACGTAGCAAGCACATCGTATCGAATCAATTGTTGATCAATACCATTCAGCGCCCGTGAAGTCTAGCATGAATGTACTGATAGTGCCCGTAAAGACCGACAAAGACTTCATGGACCACTATGTGGGCAATTAACGCGCGTTGATAGTTCGTGCGTGCCGTACAGAAAACCACGTGTAAATTCATTCGAAGCGACGGTGCAGGCGCTCTCAGGTGCGAGCCGTAATGGCAATTCGATACGATAGTTCGTACAATTCGCACGTCGGTCACGCGTGGACTTACGTGCGTCGCACAGTCATCGCGCGGCGAAAGTGCACACGCACTACGTGATCCCGCGTGTTACTACGCGTGCCCTCAGCATTAATATCCGATTTAATGATAGCTTGAGATGTCACACAGTTTGGTGTTTTTTTTAAACGTTTTCTGTCATTCAAATACAACAAGATGGTAAGGATAAGAGATCAGATTTGCACTAGATTTGATTAATAATTATCTCAACACTCCTTTTCGACACAAAGTATTAATTTACTTTATTGCAAACATCTTACAGTAGTAACGAAAATGAGAGTACGTAAATTCAAGAACTCGGTTATCGTAATTTCTGTACGCGAGGCGATATCTAACGAATCTGCGGGCGACGTAGCAATAAGTCCCAAATTGATTAGCCCGTTAGCGCGAAACACCGGAGGAAGCCAGTTGCGTGGCTGTGTGTATCTTATCGTAAACTCACGCCTCCTCCTTCTTCTCCTGGAGTTGCCCCAAGTCAGCAGTTTCAGGCATCCTGTACCATCGACTATGCACGACGCGTGGGTGTACGGTAAAGGTGCACCCAATATTATATACACTCTAACGACCATCGCCCCCAACTATATCAATTTACGTCCTTACCTACCAGTTACCAATTTCCTGCGTGTATTATCTCGTATTTAAGGGTGGACAGCGACAAAGTATCTTTACGCGAAGTTGCTCGTTTTTGACAGGCTACGATTTAATTTTACTGTAGCGCAATACGTTGACAGAATAAATACGTGCTGGAAAATTGATACGAAATAGGTAATTAAAAGTAAAATATGATTTAACAATTTTTACGCGTTTATATGAATCTCTTTTATAGGTATCTGACACATTTTTCGTTTTATAGATTATGAAGCAACTGTTTTGAAAAACTTTAATAAGCTCTCAGCACAAGAAATCAATAACAGATTATAATTGATTAATACGTAAAAAAAATGAAATAAAGCTCTATTGAGAGTACACCGTATTTTTTCGTGGCATAATATCCCTGTAATCGCGGCCTACCACCTATGGGTTACTAAAACGCACGCAATAACCACGTTATTCCTATAGGGTTTCGCCACGTGCAATTATTCGAGCAGGTGCCTCATTTCATCCTTACGGTGCACTCTCATTACACGCGATAATGTCGATTCAAAACGCATTTCAGAACGAAACGTCCATCATTCATACGGGGGAATTATCCCAAAATATACTTCTTTTCGATCATATACGCATTCCGGGCAGTGTCGTGTCGACGCGGTAGTTGCCTCCGCGGGTTTAATGCATGCCTTCCTCGTCTCTCGATAGGCACTGCCAAGGTGGAATCGCGGCTATTCTCGCGATGGATTCCCCGGATGCCAGTAGTCGGACGATCGGTCGGCCCTCCGGTGATTTGGTGAAAAGGGGGCGGGGAAACGGGGCGCGGGGAAGGGCAGTGCTCTTTTTTCCGCGGCACAGGACGAAGATTGTTGGTTTTGCAGCACCGGTACCGCGGTGGTGAATGCCCCAGGGCGGCAAAAGGCGGTTGCTGCTTTCTGGGAACGGGTCGGAGTCCCGGCCGCACCGGGAGCGGTGATTGCGTGGTGATTAGCCTCCACCTTCGCCTCTTTGGACCGACGAGTGAAAGACGGAAAGGGGAAAAGGAGCGAGAGTGCTGAGGCGAAGGAGCATACCGCACGGGCGGAAAGAGAGACGCAAGTGGTACCGGGGAGAAAGAGCGCAATATCATCGCCGTGCGGGCGAGTGTGGGAGCGAGGTGCCCGATACGAGCCCATTCGGGCTCGCTTCGCGGATCTCGTATCGGAGAGCGAGAGCGCCCGACGTGCGTTCAAAAGTGCACGCACGCATAGAGATAAGTACGTAGCGAGAAAAGGGTAGATAATAGAAGATCGCGATTCGCGTGTCGTTGCATGTACACTATATAGAGGTGTATTATTTTATGAAGAGACCGAAGTGAAGAGTGCCTGAAGGTAGTACTAGTCAACAAGGTAATTCTTATCGATTGCGAAACAGTAAAGTAAATATCATATGAAAGTGCCCGAAGCTACACGCTTTACGTTAATATTGTCTGTATAATTTCCATTTATAAATTACGTAGAAAATTAGATTAAACTATAAATTGCTCTTTATATCTAAATAACAAAAACTTATTCTGTAAGTAATATCGTTAGTCGATATAATGACACATCTTAGATGTCCAGAGGTGCCGTATCGTGCAAAGTGACACGCGACTGCAACTCAGATACGCTTTATTGTGAAAAAACGCGCGCCTTTCATTATTGCAACGTCATTCATAGAGGTATGTGGGACGCGTAGTCTCGGTGAGTCTCGTCTCTTTCTACACCTCCTTGAGTAGCATACGTACGTATGTACGCGCTAACAATCACGTACGCGTAAGTCATGTTTATATCCCGAGGAAACGCTACTCTAATCGGCACCTACAGCGAGAGAGTATCGCACGACGGGTGAACGCACGGTGAGCACCATAGAAAAGATAGATTATGCGTAGCTCGCAACATTTGATACGGTATGCGCATAAGGGATCGTCGGGAGCAATCTGCAGAGGCGTCGGGTTTCCTTCTCGCTCGAGTTCTCGAATCGAGCGGTGATTAAAAAAGTCGAGGGGAAATAGGGACCGAGTACCGAGATCCAAGTACCGAGACGATATTGTAATTGAGTTAACGCATCGACACAAACAGCCAATTATGGCCGGTAAAAGCCAATCATGATATCTAAATGATATGTAAACGTCATTATATGAACACACAAACGTAATTAGCATCGAGATTGCCGTTTATATCGTTCTCGTTTGCAATTATTAACGAGTAGTAAAACTTAAATGAATGATTAGATCACTTGTGACACATTGGCGCGTTATCTCAACCTTTAATCTCCACTTAGACCGGTTTTTCTGCCGAGTCCCCGACCGTGTGCGGTCGCCGCAGCTTCCCGCATATTCAGCTTTCGCTGAATATGAATCAGGCAGGGTGCGTCAGTTCGACGATCGCCCGCCAGACGCACAAGACACAAGACCCCGACTTCCTTCCTGCAGCCGGCCGCAGTCCCGGACTTCGCGGACGACTTTGATTTACGAGGTACGCGGGAAAACTCGAGGCTAACCCGCGCCGTTCGTGCTCACGGTCCCGCAGTCTCCGCCAATGCGGTCCCGACCTCACGGATGCACCAGACAGATTAGCGGGGCGCGCGCAGATTTGCATTTTGTCTGGTCGGACTACTAGGCGCATTGGATAGTCTCCTCGTCGGAGAGGGCGACCCCACCCATAAAATACCGCTGAAGGGTTTTAAGTTGCCAGAGTTGCGCGTTAACATCCATCCTTTACCTCCTCTCGCCAATTCCGCCTTCGCGTGCTCCTTTTGTTTTCTTCCTCGGCATCTAGCCCCGTCCTCTTTTCTCCCCCCCCCCTCCCCGGCGTCTCCTCTTTAGTCTACCTGCCGCGTCGCCGACGCATCGAATTATCAAAGGTGTCTATACGCTGACGCGTCGTAAAGTGTCTGTAATACGCGAGCGAGGCGCCTTACGGTGTTACGACGATATGGATCACTGATGTCATACTGACGTCACCCGTCGTTTATATCCAGAGGTGACAACCTACCGTTGGCATCGGTGCAAGAATCGATCTGAAATGACGTTCTGCCACCGCGACACGGGAAAGAAGACGAAGGGGGAACGCAGCGCGCAGGAATGCACGCGGTCAGTTACTACGGCATTCAATGTCATCGTCGATTACGTTATCTCGATTCTTCGGCCGGCGATAGGCCGCATACGCGTGTGCACACGTGCGTAAGAAAGCGCCCGATGGAGGCCGATTGTGTGTATATATATAATATATATATATATATATACGTTAATCGTTGTAGTATCGCTTGGTAGCGCAACGCGACCGGTGTCTTCGTTTCTCTTTCCCTTGCTCCCTGCTTCTCTCTTTTTTCCTCTTTCTTCTTCCTTTCCTTCAACCGATGGCGAAGATTACGTAAGTCACCCGTTTTTTTGTCGCGTTCAGAGAACAGAGAATATCTGCCATTAAATAATTTCTTCTTGCGCGTTAGTTCGTTGCAAGAGATATCCATTTAAAGAATTATCAGAAACATGTTTTATATCTTGACGCCTTGTTTCATTCCATGCATATCTCTTCCGATAAACTAATTTCAAGAAAATATCTGACAACAATAATATGTTTGATATTAATTAATGCACAATGCTTTAAGAGTAATAATTTCGGGTATTTTTTTCCAAATCGTTTTTTATTCAATCTTTTTTGATATTATCATGTAATTAATTGTATCAGAATAATATGATACTTGTTAAGACGGAAGCTTAGTCGGTTGTGTATGTGAGTTAATTATCTTATCACATTTGCGATGATGTTTGACCAGATCGATATGCGTTTATATCCGGAGATAAATCATCTTGATCCAGACTTAATAACAGTTTATAAAGCATGCGTAGATGTATGAGAGAAAGCTCGATGTTGAATTATATTGTTAACTGAGACAGTAGGAGGATCTCGCGGAAGAAAACGTTATAAGTAATTACGTTGTTATTCCTGAGCACTGACGCGCACGTTCGAGAAGGAGATAATTATAACGATCTTACAATGATTCGATATTATCTTATACGGGACGCCCCGAAATCTACGGGGCATCCCGTATAAGATAATATCGTAATTTTAACTTAAATAAACTTTTCAGTGAATGTTAATTAGCATAATTTTAACAAATAAAATTTGAAAAAGCAAACATTTTTAAAGATTAAAATTTAATTAAGCAAAATTAAGTGATCCATATCCATCTACTTTAGAAATTAATCCATTTTATAATAACATGCTTTATATTTTATTTTCAATTAAAACCTCTTTAATTTGTTCCAAAATTTCATAGATAATTGTAGCCAATAATTATAATTTACTATTATACGAGAAAAAAAGTTTTGATGTTAAATATTGTCTAAAAAATAATATATTCCTCTGCTGCAACTTTCTTTGCTTTTATGAAATAGAAGTCATTATTTATATTAATGAACTAACACAAATCTGTGACATTAACTGCAGTAAGATATATTATGCTGGGAATTGAGATTATCACTTCAATGCAAATGATATGATGCGATAAAATCAGTATAGCAATTAATAATAAGTATACATTATTCATTGCATGTTTCTGTCAGTCGGAATAATATCCAGGTGCGACGTTTTCTAAAAAAAAAATTAAAAACGTGCAGAAAAATTTAAATTGCAATTTATATTAGCACTACTTTTTATATTTTGTTTATCACTTTCTCTATTATGTTAATGAATTTTGCATTGCGATTTACGCGTCTTCTCAAATAATATAACAGTATAGAAGGAAGTAATTTAGCGAAATTTTGAAATTTCTGTTTAGTTCTCATTAAATCCATAAGAACGGTGCACACGAACAAGTAAGAAACTGATCATTCGGTTTCGTCGCAGCCGAGGATAATTCGCCAGTCGATTTGCGATGTGCCTTTTACGAGAAACAGGAATAAGAGCGCGGGCTGAAGATCTTCGTTTTCTCTCCCGCATTTGTACCGTCGACTTTGAGATCCGCGAGAATGATGACTTTGATAACGGCAAGTACACGCGAATACAAGAACAAGATGACAATGTTTCGCCGCGAAACGAGACTGTCGTACGCGGGACTATAAAAACGCGCGTCGTACACAGCGTTGTGTTAAAGAAAGCAGAGACCATCGTGTGACTAACGGCGGGCGGTCCTTGACTGAGACGAACATAAAATCGAACTCTCACGCCGCGGCCTATAGAGGCTCTTTACGACGATCTCGCGCACCGTGAATATACAGAGACGTCAGCGGGGTCTTCAGATGGAACTAGGTACGTGTACCACGCCCCCGTCGACCCTTTGAGTCCTTTACGATTTTCTTGCATAGTGAGACACGCCGACCCGATAACGGCCTCGACCCTGCATCGTAAAGACGGTAGATTCTGTCATCGCCCAGGTGACCAAGCGTCCGTTTTAAGATTGACAAGAAAAATCTTCACGTCCCGGTATACCACGATTTACGTACCGCGCATCATATGGTCTTATATGTACCACTTTGGCTATTGACATCCACTTTTCCGGAACGATATGCAATAAGTCCAGTAAAAGTTTCACGCGAAGAACATTAACGTATTGCTGGTAAAAACAGAGGCTACATTGAAAATTGCTCGAGAATATTTGTTGATAGTGTTTTGTTATCATCATGTTTACTTCGACTGTCAGTTGTGACTGATTTAATCTACAATAATAATTGCGCTCCAAAGTCACGAGTCTAACTCACGCTAGAAGATATCGACTACAGTATTCAGTTATAAATATATATATTCATAATAATTCCATTCTTTTATAAAAATATTGGTCACATGTATTCACATTTAATGATTTATGTCAATTGCTGCGTTTTTCTCAATACCGATAAACGCGTAGAACTTGGTTTAACGTGTTTTTAATCGATAAGGTAACTCCTGTATATACGCCGCAGCTAAGGGAAACTTAATTTATCGAGTACTAAGTATTTACTATGTTTAATTCAACTCACGACAGTTTTGTTAATATTAACAGTAAAGAACTGAAATTACAACGCAATAATAATATAGCATAAAGGCACATAACAGAATAATTGCGAGCAAGTACCTTCATTTCTTCTATTTTTTTCTGACATCTACGGCGTAAAACTCCGCGCGGCGCGGCGTAAAAACCGGAGTTACCCTATAATTAAATTCAACTAAATTATATCAGCTTCAATTTCTGCGATCAAATAAGATGAGAACCATAGCGTAGGAGCGAGCACGCTCGGTACATATTGGATGCCCAGCGGTGAGAGATTAACCCTTTAGCTTTCGAGTCTGATGTAAATCCTTCGTGTACCTACACGAGGAGTAGAAAAATCCATCGCTTCGATCGATCGGCGTCGGAGTCGCAACATATTATAACCGGGAGCACGATCGAATGAGCCGCGAGCACGTGGTGCTCCGTGTGTAAACGTGACTCGTTCGACCGACTAGTGGATCGCGACATGCGCGTATACATACATGTGTTTGCGTGCGTGCGTCGTTATAGACTGAGCGACGGTGGTCGCGCGATCGTTGGTGTGTCGTGCCGATCATTGAACCGGCCCTCAACAATCGCAGTGAATCAAAGTTGTCGGTGGTCAGGCACAAACCCGGCCCCGCTCCACCCACGATGTCGCGCGAAGGAATACTTCGATACGTAACCGATTTTACGAAGCGTCCGCGAAATGAATTTTTTTGCCGGGCCGCTTTCGCAGACGACTGCTACCTACGCCTTGCGGGCTATTCGTATTGTTCCTTTTTAACGACGCGGCAATGCCGTTAGTTACGAAACTTGTTGCGTTGATAGGTTTAGTATAGTCCCAACATGCGAGCGCGCTAGCACAACCAGTTCGTTCTCGATCTGACAAATGGTCGAGACAAACTATAAAAAAAAGAAACTAAGTGTATAATCGAGTATTGGATTAATCGATTTGCATCGATTTGGCGAGGGTCACAACTGTTGATCCTGGATCCTGGATGTCATAAAAAATTTGACTATTTCGTCGGAGACATTATTTAAAACCATACGATTTTTGTTTATGCATATTACGGAAGAAGATGACATCAACTTGTCGATCAACTTTTCTCGAAACGAAAGTCGACTCCGAATCGGGATCAAAGAAAGTATTGGTCGCTACATAAGGCATGGACATGGAGCTTCAGCCCTATTCTGTATACACAATACTGAATCGGTCCTTTGTCGCATTTCATCGCGTGCCTTCTTCACCTTCCACCCACAATCGCGCTTTAGGTATCATGACGCGAGAACATTAAGTATCCGCCACCTTCGCTTGGAATAATAAACAGGTCAGCCGCAGATTGTGTGGCATCGGCGAACTCACACCTAGTATTCTTCAACGAGAACACGGTGCGTGTTTCTGCCAGCATCATCTCGGCGGATCGATCGTCGTGTAACACACTTCGTCTGTATATTATACCGAGCACATTCAACCCGCCCGACACCACGGAGCTCGGGCCTGCATATCGGCATGAATGAACGCATCGCTCATTGCGCACGCGGTTTCAAGAGAATAGCAATCAACCGCACGATGGATGGCGTCAGGTGGTAGGAGATTGTAGATGTAGAGACCTATCTTCGGCTCCGTCGTCGAGCAGCCATTGCTTAGTGTGCGTGTTTCGTAATTGGCCAGACTTATTGGAAAACTGATACGTAACGACTTTCATATTTTTAATTAGCTAAACTCTTTTCTAACACCATCGTCCACGTTGAAATAATAAATTCCTGGATTAAAATACGCGCAGAAATAATGGAGCAAAGCGTATAGTCAGGCGTTCGATGCAACAGCGCGGCTAAATATGTGCGAACTCCCACTTAGAACTCTACTTGTGAAGCGGTCGACGCATTAAAGTCTTTCTCCAACGACGATTGTTTCGTCTCATGGAATAAGAGATACGCGTTATAATTTCCACGTGTCGTGCTTGGTTGCGGAAGTGAACACATTATTGTGGTGTGTGCCGGCGGCTCGCTCCAGGCTCTGTAATTGCTATCGTAGGTGGTGGAACGGAAGAGTTCGTGGCGGGGCCTCTCGTAAAGCTCGGTTCACTATGCAGCGTGTAATTTAAACATTGCCTCACTTCTGTACAACATACCACCCGCATTGTGAACTTTTAGGTCTGGGTGAAAATGTGACCGACGTAACAGTCCGTTAATGGTAATAATTGAGAGCTGATCAAACGCGGAGAATGGACGGAGTCCGGGTTCGAACAATTTCTTGTCCAATTTGGGATACTAGAATTCGTTATTCGGTACCAATCAGCTTCAAGCTGGTTATTAAGCAATCAGTTAGTGTACCGTATGATTTACTGTAATATCAGGGAAATAATATCGTTAAAATTAAAATCCTCGATCGGGTTATCAAACACGGGGCAATCAAGCACACAGACCAATCTTTAATGTAATCCTTTAAAGATGTCGGTAAAATGGAACGTAAAAAGATGTTAAGAAAATGCCGCGGGATATATCGGAGAGTCGGAAGAGTCACCTTGAGAAAGCATTGAGAACGATCCACCGACGCGCCTTAAATACGGTATAGAAGAGTTGCCGATACTTAACGCGCTCGTAAATCCGAGTAATTAGCGACTCGTTACGGATAACAACACCATGAGTAATTCTAAATTACAATATAGAAGACATTATCTTCTTCACAAGTGAATTAATTGACGGGAATTTCTTACGGTTGTAGTAAATCTACTCACGATTTTTTTCGAGTGCATCGAAGCAAATTGCGACGCTGAACAAACGAAGAGTTTTATTTCATACCTTGACAGCAATCGTGCTAATTCTGAAATCTGCCGCCGACAGTAGTTGCATAATTGTTTTTACGATCGTAATTATTATCCTTTTTCTGTTAATTGAAGATAAGAACACTAATGAAACGTTGTACTCAATATTGTATTGATTTGCAAAAAAAAAACAGGAAAATATTTTGCAAGACGCGCATGTAATTATTACTTTAGATAATAGAGATGATTCGACGACACGTTATGCATTTATTCCTTGCGCATAAGTAGTTGTACTATATATAATGTTGGCGCGTGGTATCCCTACTTCACGCCTGTCGTCGTGTTAAAACTTAAAACTACGGTTAATGTGTGCATTATTTATCGGTATAACTGGCATTATTATATATTATTTTCCTGTTCGAATAACAATATAATCGCTGGTTAATTTTCCTTTTTTATCACGCAAAACATACAAGTATGAGTTTTTTTTCTCGAAAAAAAAAGCGCTTTCTTGCTTTCCGCAGCGTTGCATAAATTGGCGCAAGCAACCACCGCGCGAAAGTGTTACCGCGATATTTGTAAAACTTCCGCACGCGATCGACTTTATCGAATCGGTAAATCATGAAATGTCACGAAGTCGCCCTTGTTCCAGAACTGCGATTTCACATAAATCGCATACCGTACCGGAATCTGGGAGTGAGATCGGATCGGTAGGCCGGTATCCAGTAGTCGGACAAGAGAACCCGTCAGAAAAGTATACGCGAATGTATAAAACTGAATTTATATCTCGTGCTTGGATTTACTCGCAAACTATCTCTCTCTCCGGTTTCCTTTTTCTCTCTGCCTCCTTGCCGACGCACGTTCGCGTTACTCCGTCGGTTGTAAGCATGATTAACAAATTACACAAAAAGTTGCCCCGAAGCATCGGGGCATGCTCAGATCGCTCGATACTTCATCGCCCATGTATACGTATTGATATCTCGTCATAAGTAAATGCAACCTGGTTAGTACCCATCAGTGTTGTAAAAAAGAAGTATTAAATATGTGTATGGGTGAAGATGTAAGAAAGTTGCGTCAAAACATGATATTATCTTAATTAAAAATGTATTAATGAGGAAGAATATTGCTTAGACGTAAGGATTTAAAGTGATGACGAAGATATTGCGGTTAATATTCGGAGAAACTGTATCACATTATTATCAATTATAGTTTTACTTAGTTTAAAAAACCGAATATCGAAATTTAGAATTAGAAAGAACATACTGAACAACAATTCAGCTATTTTTTTTATATAGAATTTAATTCTTCTAGTTGATGAGAACTTTAAAAATTTTAGTCGACATGATCAGCCTCCCATTTAATCGTAATGGGAAACAAAGAAAGATGATAAATCATAGCATTAGGTCAGCATCTAATGTTATAGGGAGAAATATTACTCTATTGTCTGATCTTTATCTTAGATCGAATCTTAATAGCGGACGTTGATTAACTGGAAGTCAGTGTAATCTTTTCATAAAAACCGATCCGCGGCAGCAGAAATTATTCCATTACGAAATATGAATCTTCGACTTTTATATGCATATAGTAATTCTTCGATATGTCATGCGTGGTACGGCAGTCTGAGCGTTGGCATAATATTTTCATTTCACGCTGGAGTGCTCGTCTGTCTCATAATATGTCCAGTGAACCCTGCTGAACCCAAAACCACAACCCAGGACGCGTCCAAGTCGCTCTTGGGCTCTTACTTTTCTTTTATTTCTGTCGTAGGACGTAAGTCACTCGGTGACACTAAGGGACGTACAAAAATTCCACGATGCATCTCGTCAGAACTTTGTGCTGTATAGGGTGCCGCAAAAGATATTTTGTTATATATTTTAAGATTCGACGATCAACGTTACGTGTTGAAATTTCTGATAAATGACAATTGTTTCAATGACAATCGAAAACTACATCAACGATTAAGTTTTAAGTTATTAGCGATTGAAATAACGAGAGAAAAGGTGTGCCGTCGACGAAATTAATACCTCATAATGACTATGACCGGGCCAAAATGGAAATTACGCGGTTGTTAGAATCTAAAGTCGCTTCCCCGCGGCTCGGCTCGACTTGACAAAAGAAAAGAAGGTTTGCCTGAGTGTTGTTTAACTCCTCCTTCCCGTCCGTCCTTTCCCACCTCCAGGAGAGATCGCTTTCGTCTTGCGTACGCGCAAGAGTAGTGAACTCCTCTCCTGGACCTCTTGGCAAGGTGGCAAGGTGGCAAGGTATACCGGAGCGAAAACGCACGACGCGATACACGCTTGAGCTCTAGAAGATGGCCAGGCGACATCGACGTCGTCGTCGTCCTCATCCGCTGACCGCGTCGTCGCCACTTTCAGCAACGATGGGGACCACCTCCGGAGCACACGAGTGTTTAATAAACCGGTTAAAGCCCGTCCCCGGATCTGTTTGCCTTCGGCTTTTGTAACTTTACTAGTGTTGTGACTCGAGTCGGGGCCTACATGAAAAAAAGGGTCCGCGATGGTACCCGAGCAAACAGTCCGTGTGTGTCCCGTATCAACACGACGCGCGCCTCTATCGGCGTCCGTACCTTCCACAGAGAGGTGGAAAACGTGGAGGTGGAGAGAACAGGCGGCTCGGTGACGAATTCAAATTTGTCATTCCAAAGTTAGAGAATCACTCTTTGAGGGAAAAGTTTTATCGTGTAAGGATACAGCGTCGCGGATTTGTTCTGTTATTTACGGTTCAGATCAATGCCTCCTAATCCCTACTGCAATTATTTTCTTACAATATTTAAATAGATTTTAATTTACTTAGGATGTAGAAAGAAAAGATTGTGTTTATATTTTATTTTGTACCCACTGTTCGGTGGACAATGAGTTTAAAAAATTCTACTTTTAACTTCATTTACTTATTAAAAAACAATTAATTATTTGTAGAAAATTAATTACGAATTAATTTAAATAGTAATCTATAACGATTTGAAAATGTAAGTAAGCATGATGGATTAAATAACCAGCAATGAGTAAGACAAGTTTGAAAGTAGCAGTGACGCGGAACAACAGTTATCGCGGTTAAAAGAATTTTAATTCGTAGAAAATGAACAGAAATAAATAGATGTTGCTGAATAAATTAATCATTGCGGTTAATATCATGCGTGCCAAGATAAGATTGAAAATACGTAATAGACGAAATAACTATGACATAAGATCTAAATAGATTTTGTCAGCTAATATATGTATGCCAAGATAAATAATAAATTTATTATACATTTGTTAAATATTTTGTTTTTGCATAAATTTATATCATTAACAATTGTGATTTGCCATGTTCTACATCAACAATATACTCTCTCTTTTTGTATAGAAAAATGTGTTATATGTAAAATATTGCATTATTTTTACACTTATAAAAATTCATCTAATAACACAATTAATCAATTAAACAAATCAAGGGGTATTAATTAGTAAAGGCATGAAGCACTAATGATAAAGGTCGTATTAACGATAGAGAATTAATAGGTGAATTAAGCTATTGATATCTACTTTAATTCTCCGAGACTGAAGCCAAATAAACACATCAGCAACCTAATCTCGCAGGCATTGATTCAGTTTACCGCTTAGTCATTAATTAGCTAAACATGAATTTTTTAAGCGCGCGTAGAATCGAAAACATCGACATTACAAAACGAAGTCACTTAACAAAAAATTGTGGAAGAATAATTTTTTTATTAATTATATAAATATAAATAATACAAAAAATATGAATTAATTAAAATTTTCCTGCAAGAAAAACGTCCGGATTAAGACTGTAAATGAAACAAAATATATAGATAGCATGAATGTTGTATTATTTACGTAAACAACGAGACAATAAATCTTTTAGATATCAGTTTTAGATATCTTTCAATGTTATGTGATAAAACGTATGCGTTATTATCGCAAGACAGAGCTGGCTTAAAGCTTAATAAATTTATCCATATTATTACAAGTAATTAATGCAAAATTTAGTATTGCTGTATATGTAATTATATAATATAACATAGATAAGACGTATTACATATAATACATATTAGATAATATTAAATATCAAAATTCAATTTTTTAATTTATTTTTTAGTATTAATATGTTACAACATTTAATATCGTGAAAAAATATTAAAATGGCATAAATTTCAATTTGGAGTTGAAATTGATAAGAAGTTTAATAGATTAATGAAATTGATTCTAATTTGAAATTATAATTGAGACACAAGCTCGCAGTAGATAGATATATATCTTTTAAATGAATGAAATTTAACTTGCTACTTAAACAGTCTTGTTTCTAAGCAAGATTATGCTTATCGTGATTATAATACTTGAAATTATACTTTATATGTTAATAAAATACTCGAACGTAGTATGTAATTAACGATTATCGTTCAAGTGTGATTACGATGCAAGAAGTCGGCCTTGTGTTCTTTTTCTAATTCTTTACGGGATGTTCTGCGACAGAAATGATCCTGTTTGAATAGAGCAAAAAAGCGTGGTGAGCAAAGAAGCAATTCTTTAACAAAAACCGCGAAGACATGCCTATTTAGAGATATAGGCAAGCGTGCAAATACGAAGTAAATAAGAACCTATAAATGTCATAAATTCAAATAAACATACACTAATATCGTAAATTACAGGCACGCCCTTACGCTAAACTGTTCTATCCGTTTGCTGTGAAACGCGATCCAATTATCTTTTTCTTTTCTAATCGTTCGTCTCCCGGGCAAGACCCGTTGAGCGCAATCGATGACAACGACAAAGAACAGCGTGTACAGAAACGGTACCTTAAACGCTGCGCGAATTCTTCACGTGTCATTGCATCATTATACATCTTTCAGTAAAACTTGTCGTCGATCAGACGGACGCGAACGACCGTTTTCTTTCATTTAGTTCCGCGAACTAGCCGTGACAGAAATGCACCGCGACTCTTATCCTCCGGTAAGCGCAATGGGATCCCGCGGAGACGTCAATGCCAGGAGCGAAGTAACGTTATAATATATGTATGCCGGGAAACCGCGAGTGGAGCGATACACGCCAAACGTGGTGTAATATCCGCGAGTCGTTTTCTTCTGTTGCAACAAATGTTTGCGTACTGAATACCTCGTCTCCGCGAGATGACTCGGTGCGAAAGCGGGATATACATATACATACATATATATATATGTACATGTATACATATACGCATTAGAGAAAGTGAATAGAATTCAGCAATGTACACACACCGCCTTAGTGTGGCGAGGGCGAACGCTCCGGCCACCAGCAGCACGAAGATCATCTCTTCCTCGTCCTCCTCGTCCAGGAGAGTCCTCGGCTGCTCCGGATGACAGTTTCCGCTCGCATCCACTTGCGCACTCGCGATCTTTCCGCGAATCGACTGGTCGCTCCGAAGAAAAATAAAAGAAACGGCGTCGTCGTCCGTTATCGTTCACCGTCTCGTCCCGCCACCGGGGCGAACTGTCACGCGAGGATATATTGTAATCCCCGAGATACCGAAACCGCGATGCCGGGGGCCCCACAGACCGCGGGACGTATTCTACACCGGTATCGTTACTGTGCGTCAGGTGGACGTCAAAGTGACATAACAGCGCACCAGAACTCTCCACATCGTCGGGGTTCCCGCGAGATAATTTTGACAATCGGTCAGTTTGTTCCCCGTCGGGATATGGACGCGACGCGACTGCTCGTCCACCTGCGCCGCGATCGAGTCGACGTAACTGTGGACGATCGCGCCCGTTGACATTCGAGGGTCTAATCTGCGCTTGATCTGGAGCCTCTTCGTCGGAGCCCCCTTCAATTCGTTGCAGACTTTTCAGAAGAACCACCGGCGCGGTTGACCATTCGGCTTGCCGATCTCGTGGTGACTGAGTGGGTCCCCCAGTTGCAACTCCCAGTTACTCACTCGAGCCCACGGACTCACTATTCACCTCCGTCCTCTCGCTCTCGCACTCTCGCTCACTCACCGGGCACTCGGTCCCACCTCCATTCCTCCTGCTTCCTCCAGCCCCCTTCCGTAGCCCCACCGTAATCCTCAGCCTGCCAGTACGTCCTCCCTGTCCTCCCACCTGCGCGCACGCCACCCTCGCTGCGCGATCTCCGCGTGGGGAGACGTACGGCGGACTGTACGTTGGACCCCCGGGCGATGTCGATTTCATTAATCGAACGAAATGTCGTTAAACGCGCTGGCCGCTTTGCGGATCCGAACAGAAATATAATAAGTATTTGCGATAGATAGCGACGCGCGCGATTAATACAACCTGTATGATAATAGAGTGTGGTTGCACATTCAAGGAATTATCTTCTAAAAAAAGTGTTAATTCCAATTGAGCGGAATAACTAATAATAATAGGCGTTGAGAATAGAACAAGGAAAGAATAATTGCTGGGGTTTTTCAGTAGAATATATTGGTCACAATTAGTCATGTAGATAAAGGATAAATTAACAATTGAAATGTCAAAGTGATTAAATAATTGTATGCGAATTACCTAGAAATTCTTGGCGGTAAAACCAATATGCATAAAAACTTTTGAGACGGTAATATCATTGTCGCTTGTTTTAAACGCTATTGTTTCTAATCTGCCGAAGGTATTGTAAATGTTTATCGGACACGAAGATGTAGTTATTTAGGGAAATAACCGCAACAATATATGCGGAAACTAATCGCAAAACCGGGAAAGTAAGTTTCTGTGTCGGGCACGTGGCTCGTAAATCAGTGTTCACGGGAAAGATGTATATTCTTCACACGTTGATGACTAAGCTCGCTACGTATGTACGTCTGCTGAAATCCTTAATATGCAGTCTGTCTGTTAGTCGGTGTTTATATTTAACATTACATCCCTATTTCTTAGTACGAAATATTTTTAAGTGATTTTACCTTGGATCAATTATTTCACATAATTATATCACACACATAATTATATTCAAACGCTTATTGCATATTTCGTATTCTGTTCAACATATTGCATTGTTATAATGTTATATATTGAATATATCATTATTAATTATCAATTATTAATGGCAAAATATAAGTACAATTTTAAACAGTTATAAAAATGGGATCTATCTATACTATTTTATAAAAGTTTGCAAACAACGTATGTTTGGAAGATAACGCGAGACATGTGCGATAATTCTGTTGCGGGAAAAAAGTAGGAAAATCAGAGAATCTGTGATACGTCATTGATAAGACACATCTGCGATTAGATAAATCGATATCGATCTCGTCGATTTAAACTCTAAAAATTCCAGTATTCGTAAATAGAACTACAACGTTCCAGGCGCCAAAAGAAGATTTTTCGATAATATCAGATAATCGAATAAGAATAATTACATATTGAGCTAGGTGTTTATTCCATCATTGTAATTAAGTTCTTTCGATAAAATACGTTCGAAACTTTCCGTATTCTCGTGGTTGTTTGTTCCCATTTCCGGTGACTTTGTCTGACACCTATTGAGTCGAATCACTTTTATTGCACGCAAATATTTGCAAGGTAGTTCCGTGCGACGTAGCCGATGAGGGACCCACGGCCGGTTCCATTAACGCGTGCAAATTATTCGAATATTATGCGCTACAAATTAGACGGCCAGCGCTGGGATGGCCCGCTGCGGCCCGCGGGCCACGTCGGTGCCGGTGAACGCCTCGGGATTTTAATTTAACGATGTGCGCGCGGTCGCTTAACTCGAAGCCCAGAAACGCGCGAGCTTCCTCGGAGGATCCGACCATAAGAGGATCGAATTACCGCGCCAATTATAGTGTCACGTCGTTAATTGACCGGTAATCCGTCCCACGGCGAAAAGATGTCTGCACGCGAAAAGTGAAGTCTTCGAAATGCGCGTCAAAATCGTTAAAGTCAAGTAGCGTTGTTGATATCTATAGCGAGCGAGAATTACAGGTGTATTTTTAACAGGTCTATTTTTTTTAACATTATAAGTTTTTCGAGGACGATATATACGTAGAACGATAATTTTGTACGCGAAATAAGGAATGTACGTCATGGAATATATTAGCATGCATGTATGTGTAGCGTATAATTTAAATTTGAAGATGCAAGGCGTCACACTGGAGAAGTATATATGCAACAAAGATGAAACGTAAAATATTATTCACAATTGTTAAGGCATTTACGATTTTGCGATAGATTCATGAATAGTTAAACTCCAACATATTTTATTAACCTGAATTTTAATTTTGTTAGGCTGTTGATATGTTTGTCATACGTGTTTGTCATACGTAAACGCCATATCCTGTTATGCATCTTTATCGCGCATATTTACATACCTAAAATATCCGCATTTACGTGTTCGCGCTTTATCGAAACCGCATCGAAAACGACTGCATTGAGCATTGACGTTATAAAGTTTTCCGATAAGAATCGATGGCGTCAAGGAAAAATAGTAGTGGGCTTCCCCGAGTTCCTGAGTTCCTGTGTAGATTGCAGACTTTTAACGTTTCTCCTCCCTCCCTCTTGTTATGTAATGCACACACCAATCGAAGCTGCAGGCTTTTTCTGAGCAAACGGCGCTATCTCACTTTTTCTCTCTCTCGTTCTCTTTCTCTATTTCTCCTTAGTAGGAGAAAATGGAAAATTCACGCTACGCTTGACTAACTCTTAAAATTGGTCGATCTGTCGACACAACGTGCGTTTCCGAGTTTAATCCCACTATCGATAGTAATGTCGAGTTTTTGCCAGTTAGCGGAGCGGAAATGCCTTCTACTCTTGCGCTATTTGGTCCTTGGCTCGATTCACTTAAAGTTCCTTTTTTTATAATTTGCTGTCCCGCCATCTTTAACACTACTCGATTTCATTGGTTTGGTCTCGTTGTTGACTGTTCATTTCGATTGGTCGACATCAGATATTACAAAGTTATGTGCGCAAATAACGTGTGTAAGAAAAGTAAAGTAGGAGTGAACATTGCGAGGAACTGTATCCCACTCTCTATCGTTTTAAATTTTTTCATTAAAAATGAAACTCACTCTCTTATCTTCCTAAAATGTATTTCTGTTATATGTATTTCAAAAATTTGCATCGTATGAACAACAATATATAGTAGAGGTGTAGGCCACACAAATTAACGTAATTAAAAATAAAGATCGAGTACAATAATTAAGACATCTTCTTTTTTCTATGCAGTAGCACTAGCAGTGCGTAACATTGTAAAAATCCTGATAAGAGACTAAGCAAATGATGTGCAAATGATTACAATATCAACGCAGGGGGGGACCTTAATTTAATTCTTACATCCTGTGTATACAGATATGTCGGTGTCGATTTAATTTATCCGTTCGCAGTGTGATAAGATTAAAATAAAGTCAATCAATAAGTTGATTCAAATTTATGCGTACGTATATTTTGTCGTACTTATATATACCTCGTACTTATACTTTGTATCGTGCTCATGTAAAAAATGCCAAATGCCACGTCAACATCAGGAATCATACTCGCATTAACTTGCATCGCGATAAAAACGATAGTCGACAAGTAGCTGTCAAGATGGAACAAGCGCCACGAAGATGATTCACAGCGATAAGTGAGCCGAGCGCAAGACCGTTTATTTCGTTGCGAAATTGTCAACTTATTTCTATTATTGGTCAAGTTTTATCTACTACTAATTGGGCAATATGATGCAAGTGAAATCGACTTATGTGAAATATATTGACCTTGCAGGCGATGCGCGGGACGGAGAAACGGACAGTTTATGAAGAAAAAAAAATCGTTAAATTAGTGTACTACGGTAGTAGTGCCCGATTTGTGCAAAATCACTCGCGTATAGTTGCTGCCGGCCGATTTCTCGAGCATGGCATTCCGCGGCTTGTCGCAGAAAAACGTCAGATGAAGCGCCGTTTCTTTTGACAACACAGGAACAAAGGAACGGCGAAAGATCGCGCGATTTCTGCTGGGATAACACTATCATGCTTCGAACGTTCTTCGAAGCACCACCGCGTGAGCGATTTGCCGCAGGTGTATTTGCACCAGTCCCTGATACGAGATGAGCCGTGAAATTCATCGGTTCATCATTAAAAACGGAAACCTTTTTTTAGAAATGCCATTCCTGAAGTGCCGCTATTAATAGAGAAAAAGGGTGCGATTTTTATATTTCTTTCGAACTCAGCTTATTGCAAAAGAAGCACAATGTATCAGGATTTAAATAAGAATAGAACATTACGAAGAAGTTTTGACTTAATTGATTATAATTTTCTTATCAATAATGTTCATTATAAACATAAATAATATTAAAATATAATTATAAATTATGATAGTTTGCGAATAAGTTATTTATATTAGATGATTTTTATCGAACGCATAAGTATCGTTTCAACATCGGATTAAGGTATATCTCTTTAGATTATCTTTTTTTAATTATTTTTTAAAATTATTTAATTATTTTTTAACTATTTTTAAGGACGATATCACGTTACAAGGGTCTCTTTTTAGTACGAATGCATATTAAAGAATCTCCATTAAAATAAACGGATCAAAGAAGTGTCGTTATTTAATCGCGTTCAATGACACTTTCACAAATAAAATTCCCGTATTAAATTTCCACTTTTTGTATCTGCTGAATGCTCGTTCTGACGAGACGGGTATTGTTTCTTAGAACGCTCGTCTGAAACCGAGTCTGATCGTGAGTCATTCTTACCTATCCACATTCTGCGTGTTCGATGTTAATTCACCTTGTCGACTACTTTGTACTCCGTGATCTCACGTGCCATAGGATAGGACGAGCACACATATATGTGACACGCACACGCGGCCGAGCTCAAAGCGGGTCACTCGAGTGATCAAGAGCCTACGATCAGCGCACACTCCGTAAAGACACTCCCGCCGTATTAATGAATGACTAGACTGGAGTGGAACTATGAATGAACTCCGCATAGCACTAGAGTACTATATAACCGCGCACCTCGTGGGCGTCCTCCGCTCTCGGCCAATAAGAATAAGGCCCCCTGTGGTGACTTGCACACCGCATTACGTCCGGGCGCCGTAATTTTTTTCTTTTTTTCTTAGAAGTTGACATCAAGCCGATCGAGATGATTGGATAGAGAAATCCCTGTATCGACATGTGTCACTTTGATAGGATCCTCCTCCGCTTAAAGCCGTTCTTTAATTGGTAGAAGCGGTAACACTATAAGAATTTATCTCTAAATTAAATTTCAGGAACAAAAACAGAACGTTAATAAAACCTGTTGACTTGATATTACAATAAATAATATACTTTATTTTTTCATAAAAGTAAATTTTATTTAATATACTTTATTAATATATTTTATTAATAAACTTTATTAATTGAACATCCGTAATCGTAACGTTGTCTCTTGATTTATAACCAACTCAACATTCGTAAACTTTGGTTGTGTTTTCGTGTTCGGAAAAATATCTTTAATGATATTCTCTTTTCTGTCAAAAATTTTTCTTTCCTGTTTTTAATTACTTCTGATGCGTATTTTCATTTCGCACATGCATCATTAAAATAAAAATGGCAATTAGAAAATTAGAAAAGAACAAAGAGATTGTTTGAATTAAGAAGATAGAATTTCAATTATACTTATTTCAAATCTAATTATTTTATACTTATTTTACATTGAATATACTTATTTTAAATTTACGGTTATTAAAAATTTGTACGCTATTACTGAAGAATATGTATTAAATAAAAAAATAGCAAAAATGCAAATGTAAGCCGTGTTTAAATTAATACAGTTTTATTATAAATATAAACAGTTTTTTAAAATTATGACAACCGGACATTTATTGTTGTAAAAATTTCAAAGTTAACATCTAGTATGAATCATCATATGGTTATCTTTGCGGAGTTTCAGCCGTGCAGCGCGATATCTTGTTATCAGTTACATCATTACTCACGTACGTTAGGTCAACTTCCTAACAGTCAAGTACAGTGATAGCATTTTAATCTTTGTGTCGTGTGTCATGTAAAGTATTGATCTTTACAAATAAATAAACACATTATTGTGCAAAATTTCCATAAAATTATACATAATTTTACTCATTTTAGATATTATTTAATCATGATGCTATTATTACGGCGCTTATGTAATGAACAATCAGAAAATGAGCATAATAGCAAATACTAGCTGTAAGCTATATATCATAGATTTTGCAGTAAATTATCGACATTTGTATTGTAACAAATTTTATTTTTTAAGATTATCTATTAAATAGTTAAATGAGGGAAATTTTACTGCTTTTTGCTTACAACAGTTTTGCGTACGTGCTTTGCTCTTAATTTTTATATTATCAAGTTTTTATCGTGTTATTATCAAGTAATTAAATCTCCGTAAATCATTTTACAATGAATATATTATTCCGTAATGCAAATATGGTTTTGGTGATACACTATTTATAAAATATATGCAAATATAATTTTTTAAACGCTTGTCAAGAAAAATTTATGTACTCGTTTTATAACTCAAGATATTTTTAAATAATTAAAGTTTTTATTTATTTAAGATTTATTAGGTAAGATTTATTACGATACGTGTGTGTGATAATAATATAGGATATTCAAATATCTTGTCGATTTTTATCAGTTTTTATTCTATTGGTTGTTATAACTTTGCTCTCTAACAATAAGCTTCTTTATTTCAAAATTCGCAGTTATCTTAAGTATTGTTAACATTCTTGATTCTTCTCTATTGAGAATTTTCCTCCGGCTTAGGCGATGGAATGATAGGGTACAAATGTAATCCGCGAGTAGTAAAGATGTCTCACTTTCAAGCATGATGCAGGAACAATAACGAAGATTCTTAAGCAATCCACGGGATTTCTGAGCAGTCTTAAATTTTCCTTTGACGCGGCAGTTTACCGACAACCAGCGAAAAAGGACAAACACGAGTGTCAAAATAAGCCCGCCCAGATCCCACAATACTTGCGAATTCCAATACTCGCGGACTACTCGCGATGTGTGTGGGACCGGGCTTTAGTTGTTAATCGGTTTTTCAAACGTATTTCTTATCTGTGACTCTGATCTGTGTGGTCCACCGAACCGACTGGCGACCGCGTTGTCAAAGTCTATCCCGAAGTCGAGCCCGAGCAAATCTTACCGGCCGCCGCGGGCCCCCTGTGGTTTGTTCATTGTTATTTTGTTCGGTCGACTTCTTTCGGGCTGCGCGTTCGGTTCAGAAATATCACCCGAGTGCCGAAAATCTATAGTGCACGCAGGGCTCGGCAAAAATTAAGAATAAATTAATATTAGTTTATTATTTAATTAATTATATATCAGAAAGAAAATATTTTTTGATTGATTTTTTAGTAATCAAAATAAGAAATTTTTTGATTACTTGATTAATCAGTA
>NW_020217065.1:1620513-1836740 GCF_003070985.1 Temnothorax curvispinosus | reverse complement strand
AAATTTTTTTCATTTTTGTTTGAGTACCGAGTACTCAAGTAATTAAAAGATTTTCGACTTTGACTACTAATTATTCAAGTAATCGTTAATCAAAGCTGAAAATATATTACTGAAAATATTGATGATGCCGAACTCTGAGTGCACGTAACATATGCTGTAGGATTTTTAACGCTCGGGTGATGTTTCTGAACGCATCCCGGTTCTATCTACAGATAGAACAGCGATTGGACCGCTGTAACTTATTAATATGTCTCTGCCTCTTTTCGTTTTTCTGACTACATAGGCAAATCTTATAGCGCTAGTATAGGATTTTGTCACTCCCGTGGGAACGGTTGCGAGCACCGACCCAATAACGAGCGAGGAACGGAAGAAATGCAATTGGAAGATCCAAGCGTCCGGAACAAGAACATCGCGGACAAACGCGATTTTATTTTCCAAGAAAGGTACTCACCTTTTCGTGAGAAAAGATGAAATTGTGCAAGAAGAATGAGAAGTTGTGCGAGATTATTCGCACATAAAATAGCGTGCCTGTACGGTACTAATGATATCGGCACTGATGAGGCAAAAAAAGTTGAAGTTGCATGAAGTTGACATATATTGCATGTTTTTCTAAATGCGACGCTTGTGGTAGCGCATGTATAAATTACGTCTTGTGCTGATATGGTTGCTTGATTATCCACGCGTTAACTCGAAATGATGCGAGGCCACGGATTTTCTGTCGTGATCGCGATTCACTAAGATTCAATTGCTCACGAAGGCAAGATCGCAGGTTGTAATAGATTCTACGAACGGATACGGATGACAGAGGTATCGAGATAGTTTGCGAAAATGCGTGCGTCTCGCACGCACACGTATCGGCTCTCGGTTCGGTTAAGACATCGTCCGGTAGCTAGACAGATTGACAGCGGCTGAACCAATTACACGGAATATTATCCCGCCGACGATTTGCACTCCCCTGCAATCACCGTGATTAGTGTTGCGCCGACACTCGTGTACACGCATCTCGTATACTGCGTCTAATTTGTAAACTCTCGCGCGTATTACGAGCACACACAGACACGCAGCGGATAACTTATATAATTAGATAGAATCGTTCGGTCGGATGCGAAAGAGCTGGTCGTCGCGGATCGAGTGTAGTCGATGAGAAGCGTAACTGTATGCCACGGGTATCATTCGTACTAATGAGTGTAAAGTTGGATAAGAAAAGGCTTCGTCATTTATCTGAGACGATTTCTAGCTTAATGCCTACTACTGAACAACGCAAACTGCGTTGTATATACGTTATTTAAGAATCATAACGAATATCTGTATTTCTGATAAATTTGATGAATATTCGAGTAAATGACAGCCTTCGAATTGACGATTTAGTTGATCACAAAAAACAGGAATTGCTACATATTTATTAACAATCGTATATATTGTGTATACATATATTTATTAAAAGATTCATGGCGCAACAATATATAATTATGAAGTCTACATAACTTGTTTAGATTTTGCGCAATTTATTAAATATAATTATTTCTCATATTTTGACGTGAACCATTTAAAAACGAGCTAAATATAGAAATCGTGTACTAGACATTTTAAATTACGACAGATTTTTCAATTGCATGTTGACTTTCTGTTAAGTGATTTTAAATGGCACGTATGCCACTTGATTTATCGGTGCTTGACGTTTGTTGAATTCCGCACATAACAAAAATCACATACACGAAATTATCACATACACGAATCGCAAAATTGTATCGATAATAATTCTACAATTGCACTGTCTTTCAACTTGCGTTCCATGATAGGCAAGCAGGCAGGCAGGCAGGCAGGCAGGCAGGTCCCTACCTGGAAACAGGTAACTACTTATTGTCACCTCTAACGAGGCTGCGGCAAAAACTGAGCTATTCGCAGGTGGGAATGCTGCCAGGTTATGAAAGTATCAATTACTTGCTACGTTCAGTTCCCTAATGAGGGAAAAAGAACCACAGATTACGAGGGTCTGCGAGAGTCGCGCCATAGTTGGGGTCCTTAGATCCGTTTCGATTTTTTTTCCGAAATTCCGTTTGCAGACATCGAGAAGCGTGATAAAATGTATTACAATTTTTCAACTTGCACGTTTCGCAATTTATCTGATATCTGATTTTATCCTGTCATTCTTCCCTTGTGGTACATGAGTGTCTAAACAAAATAAGATCTCTGTTATATTCGATAATCTGCGGAAATCCGGGCATGATTTTCATATAGAATTATAAGCAATATAAAAATTTTTATAGAACTTTATCTCAATCGATCTACGTAGGTACATAGCATGAACCCTCGAGTTTGAAAACCATAGAAGGCAGGATTCGTTGTCGTATCCAGTGACGTCATTCACTTTTCTGGTGTCCCATTGTTCACAGACAAGCGTGTATCGCTAGACGAAGAAGAAGGCGAGCAAGAGTCATTGCAGTTCGAACAGCAGACCGGTAGGTTCCTGCGGAGGAAGGCGGTAGGTTGGAACATGATTCCTGCGTTGGTCGCAAACTAATCATTCAATAATACTATCAGTATTGGTAATAGTTAATAGAAGTTGTTAACAGAGAACGCGTGATATAATTTTGGTTCTGTAAATTATAATATATAGAAGATAATTTATTTTGTATTTAAATGGTCACGGTACCTTAGCACTTCCGCAGTGTTAGGCGAGACGAAAAAGCTATAAACATCTCGATTGAATATTCTTCCACGATTCCTATTTAAAGGTCATTGGAAAGTTCTGGGATTCGGCACGCGTCTCTGATCCAGAATCGACAGAGACCATGACCATGGTAGCGATGATGTCATCGTCATCGGGGACTTTCTCTTCCGCGAACTTTCGTACGCGGGCGGTATCTCTCCGCGAGCATGGAGGTGTAGCGCGGCTCGGAGAGCCTTTCCATTCATGAATTCAGCCTGTCTTCAGAGAGGTGGGAATAGTTCAATAGTGTGTAGGAGATAAGAGAGAGCATCACGTGAGTGTGCAGATCGAGGATATGCAGATTTCAATCACGTGCAACGCACTTTACGATAAAGCTAATTCTAATGCTTTCCCTGTTAATATATCTGCTCCAAATGTGGTCGGGACAATTGAAGTACGGGATTATTTGCCGATTATTTATCGATATATGACTTATTGACAGGTCTTATTGATGCGCCAAAGAAGTGAGTCATTGTACTTGCGCGAGGCTTTACGATGTCTAGCTGATAAGAGTGCCAGTGCATTGGCAAATAATGAGTCAACGTTTTAATTGCGGACGGCATTTACGATCTAGTCTTCAGCAGCCGAATTAATCTTGCGGTAATATACCGTGCTAGTTTTCGCTTGTTTTACGCGCGGTATCAATTTGTTGCAACGAAGGTTTACCGAACCCTTTGTAAGACTACAGGATTGGAAGGCGTCGACTCTTTCTCTCGCGAATGAACTCTCAAAAATACTTACATATCTAATCGTAAGTGAAAAACCGGTCGGAGCGCGGACCGCGGAACGAGCAATAACGTGTCGAGGTATATGGAACACGTGGGTCCTCTTGAGTGCGACTTAAAGTAAGAAATAATTCTCAGTGTTCTTTCGGTGACTGCACAAATACACGTCCGATACATCCTTCATTCGCGACATATGGAAGTGGATGGTAGAGTTTTATGATGACAGAACATTATCGGTACAAGCACGGTGGTCGCTGGTTTCGAGTGTCTTAAGCCGCTTTATTTTTTTTTTCGATTATGTCGAATGCCAGCCGGGTATCAGCCGTCATCCAACATTCTCGATACCTAATGGCTCGTATTAATCGACTGGTGCAACGATTATCTGCGTCACCGGTCGAAAGTTAACCAAGGCACCGATTACGTTGACTGAATTAGGTCGCCCGCGGCTGCAATTAATAACGAGATGACACGTCCATTAGCCGAGAGCCGATGCCGGTCTGTCTGAATGTCCTGCTGACAAACTTCCACCCCGTGTATGCATATGTCTTCATAAATATTCCACGGTTGCGTATTACGAGGGCAGGGTGAAATATATATCTTGAAATACTTTGCTGCATCGCGTGATCTATTTCATTAACAGATAATTCTTGAAAGTGCATATCTAATACTAAGAACTCGGAAATATTTTAATAATTAAAACAAATCTTGACAAATCTACGTATAAAAGATTTATGACCGTTTTCACCAACGTCGTTTAACTTGAATTTTAGTTCAATTCACCCCTTGTCTCTTTCTAATGGACTTCCTTAGAAACAGACAAAGAGTGAAGCTATATTACAATAAGAAGTTTTATCGCGGCTATACTTTTAATTGGCACGAAGTATTTCGTTCTATGTAACGTTAATTAACGTGAGTGTGTTCTACACTTCGCGACAATAGAACAACGTAATTGACGATCAAGAAGGTGTCTTAGGAATCGGTCGAAAAGATCACCTCCGTCGAATTCTCTTCCGCCTACTACATAGAACGCGAGTAATCTCGCCATTTCACACTTTCTCGTCATAGTACGAGACAAACGTGTGCTAAAAATAGAAGGAAATTAACGCCGTCTCTGCAGAGCAGAGGCTGCAAGCATCCCTCATTGTATACTCCGAGTGGCTTGCATGAACGAGCGACTCGTCACGTATCGCTGAAACGTTCTTGCGTCATCGTCAATACGACGTCACGATGACGTCGCTACGACGGTGTATGACAACGTCTAAATATTTGCCCGCGATCGAATCGGACCTTCCGGGAAGAGATCCACGCGCACCCACCTCGTATATCGCCATAATTGGAAGAGGATCGACCGGAAGCAGTATGACACAGTTGTGCATGTACGTCTGTCGTTTCCGACTTTTCGCGTAAGACGCAAATTATCGTTTATCCGACGATCTAGGAAATCCCCGGCTTTGTGTGCATAACGAAGAAATCTGTTAGCAATGTTCTAACTGTTTATATAATTTGAACTCATCCTTCACGTCATCTAACTTCAAACACCGACTTGCATTAATACTTTGATATTCTAATGTATGAATCATAATTACAATATTTAATTTTTCACCGGTCATACTTCATTTCCAATTGAGAAAATTTTTTTTTCTAAAATCCACGTAGATTTGTATAGGTAAGAAACCATTTATTTGTGTGTAATACGATTATTTGGTACGCAATTCCTCGCGCGTCAATGATCGGCATCGCAATGTAAAATTCATGGATCACAGAGTTGTACATGTCGCGCGATGTTTTCGTTCGAGCGGATTTCGTGATAAGATGCGGACGAGGATAAACTTTCCTATTGCCGATGGCACGTTCAAATGCGTCGGCGAACGTAAAGTCCGCGATCAAGGCTATATAATGGTTGCATTTAGATGTGCATAAGTCACTCGTAAAACTAGTCGGCGCTGTATATCGTCGCCGTGACTGCATAAGAAATCTCGACGGCGATGTCTTCGTGAGGCACACGCTCTTGCGAGCCTTTTACGAGATCGATAAAGCGATGGATGGCAACGCGTGCGCGCGCGCTCACGCTGCGGAACGAATTAATTCTAGTCGCGCCGGCACCCGCAGACTGGTTACGATACACCAGCGGTCTTGGCAGTACACTTGACAGTAGCCGCGATCCTTCACGATCTTCACAATTGATCGGAGCTTCCGTGAGACTCCTCTTCAATACAACGGGCCGATTCTCCGCGAGGTAGAATACGAGTCATGGGCGCAGGGGCGCATGGCGCGTTCGTGTGCAGATAATGCCGCAGGATTTACGACCGGATATAGATATAGCATACATTTATCCATTAATGCTCGAGATGTTCTTTGCAATAAAAGTAACACACCGATATAATCTTTTGGCATATTTTTTGCGCGTATAGATAATAGGTTTTTTTTTACAGTAAAATGTGATAAAACATAAAATATAATGCATATCAAATAAGAAGAAAAAGCTTGATTATTATGTTGAATAAACCGCTAATAACATTAAAGAATTTACGCCTGTGTATTTGACAATGTTTAACGACAGAAATAAATTAGGTAACGAATTCTATATTGATATTACCAAATTACGATATTCTGTATAGACTTTCACAGTACCTTGCATGATTTTCGAATATATGGGAATCTCGGTCGTATCTGCGGCTTATTTCAATGAATTTTTGCAGTAACTGACGTCGCGTATCGGTATCGGTGTGACCAGGTCACCGACATTTTCGCAAATGCATTATGATAATTGTGAAATAACGAATTTATAATTTGCACAAATGATACATGATGGTTGCGGCCCTGCAAATTATACGGCATGGCAAAACAATTTCTGTCTGTCATTTTCCCGCGCTCACCGCTCCGCGCGCGGTGGACCCCGCGCGTTTTTTGCACTAATCGTCGAAATTATCCTCGTGAGAAAATCGCGAAAAACGCCGCGCTCTCGCCCTCCCTTTGCCGGCCTGGGGTCTCTTTCTTTCTCTTTGACGACTCCTTTTCATCCTTACCTCAGTGCCGCCGTTATGAGAGCGAATACGCATAATGATACGTCATTTCGCGGGGATTCCTGCTCGTCTTGTTACTCATCGTTTATTGGTGCAAATATTACAGACACCGGATACAAAAGCGACGGTAATGACTTTGGCCAAGAATGTTGATGACACGAAGATAACGTTTGTTTTCACAAGATGCTGGGCCCCTCCCTGATGTTATCTTCGCAATCTGTTCTTTTGTCTCTATCTTAATTGCACGATCGCTGCACGTTGCCTACCGCGTTACTTCGATGATTAGCCTCTCGCTGACTGACAATGAAACAACCGTGTTCGTTCTAGGCTCCAAACGAGAGTAAGAAAGTAAGATGGCACCAAACGTCAAAGCCTGACAAGCTCGTTACTTTTATTTTCGGGGCAGGGCGGGCTTTCGTGTTGCTGCTGCACGTTTTTTCGTTTCCTCCGCGGGTGTGGGCCGCCTGTAATTATATAGGGCCCGCCGGCCGACGAGAGCCGACTCCCACTTAAACATTGCGAGTATTAAATATTAATACGTATTTAAATAAACCTGCAATGGAAGACCGTCCCTCCAGCGGCGGATCTAATCTCCGGCCCCTGAGCATCACCGCCGCGCCGCGCCGCCGCATCTTGAGATCTTCTCGCAGAGTTCGTATAAGCGGATATATGTATATGCGTTATATGCGGTATATTTGCACCTTTTCTCGTTTCACAGGCATCGTGCCCGTTGCTCGTAGAAGCGACATTAGGTTTACGTTTCTCTCGTCGGGAGTTTTACATTTTTATTACACGGGACGGGATTTTGTGGCAAGCATGTTAAATAACGACGATAAAGAATGCGTGGCATATTCTTTGAAACTTTCAAGGTAGGCGGATATGCACCAGACGATAATAACGAACAAATGAACTGGAGATACGCGTATTGTGAAAAGAAAATGACGCGTATCGTTTGCGACATATTCTTTTCGAATTCGAAGGTACACGTTTTATGTGAAAAAAATCAACTAGTCATCCTTCGAGAGGACGATTGCACGCGATGTTGGGCACGAAAATTGCGTTCTCCAGTGACGTTCTAGGAAAGACTGATGGTCTCATGGAATGACGTGCAATCGTGAACAATAAGCGAAATAATTGCATTATGCAATGAACTCGAGATCCTTATAGCTAAGGATTTCCCCTATTCTCGCTGCTTAGCTTAGAAATAGACAACGTCGTTTAGTTTTCAATGTCCTGTGACGTCAACAACGTCTTATTAAAAAAATCTTATTAAACCATAATATCCCATAATACGTGTTTTCTGATACATTGTACTTAAAACTTTCGCAATTACATCTAGTTAGTTTGTACAGTCATTCTTCAATGCGATCATTAAGCTACTTTTTATCGACTGAATATGAACAGAATAACAACATTACAGCTCAGTACTCAGTACGTATTTAAATTGTGAGATAAACTGAAAAATATTACACACGTTCGTAATGCATTGTTGATACTTGATTAATGAAGAAATGACTTCGTTTTTTTTTTTTTTCATTACTGACGACCGATCGAATAATAGCTGTAATTACTAACGTCGCGTCAAGATTTATCTCCAGGCGCGTTTCAAGTCGCGGTTAAATCCATATGATGTCAGCACTTCGATCTCTATCCTCATCGCGCATTTAACGCTGAATGAGGTTGTCTGATTCCAAGTCTATCGAATACGAAGATAATAATTAATGTAAACAGAACGTGAGCGATCGAACACCGGCATTTAGCGCTGAATGCATGGCGGAAATGTAAGATCTTAATATTTAGTTGGATGAGTGTGCGGCTGATTAATAACATAGGATTTCTCCTGGTCAACGGCCGTACGCTGCGACTCGTTCATAAGGAAGAAACGGAAACGTAAAGTCAGCTGGCGGATAATCGGAGAAAGCTGATCGGGAAATTTGCTACAATAATAATTGGCACACTCTGGTGCTTTCTTCTATACTGCAACCGAACACTCGCAGGCACGACTAGCAACAAGAATGAACTTAATAACAGTAATTGATAGTAAATGACACGCTGCCCGATTCGATCGAGGACTATTGATTTTCTATCTAGATGCAATTGGTATTATTGCAATCGGTAGAATGTATCTATTGGATTATCGAACGCTCGACATGATTGTTAATCGTGTTTCGGACTGAACGACTGATGCCGAACACTATTATTACTCTACAAATACGAAGTAATAATGCGTAATGATTGTCAATGCAGACAAATCACTCTCTTATTTACCGAATAACGAGAAATACAAATTTCTCTCGTAAATATCGCAACATGAAAATGCCAAAGTATGTTCAATAACTGTAAACATAAATCTTTATATTAACTCTCTCGGAGGCAGAGAAAGAGAGACTATATTTCGAGTTTGTTAATCAAAATATAAAATATATAAATTCAAGTACAGCATAAATATAACTTTATTCTAAAGAAAAAGTTATAGTACATTACAAATATTTTAATATAAGTACTATAATCCTTAGAATATATTAATAATAATATATACATAAAAATAGTTTCTCTTTTATATAATGTGATTTAAAAGTGATTAATATACTCTAATAAATAAACTGGTCACTTTCTATCTGTCGTTCGACATAAATTTCACGGTAGAAGAGGAAGCAGGAATGTAGTTTACAACTCCGTAACATCTGGCGAATATAGTCAACATATTTATGAGCGGCTACCTCGGTATTCGAGTACCCTTTCGTCGAAGATGACGGCCGTAGGAGGTGACGTTGATACGCGGATCCTTTGGTATACATCCGCATAAATGTTTCCAGCCAAGCTGGACGTCTGACAAAAGTGAAAATCTGGAACCACCTACAATCCCGGTAACCTCCTCGCCATTGCCATCGCGAGAATTCATAGTGGCGAATGATCGTGAAACGCGAACCGCTGCGTGTCGCTGAAAGTATGCGGCCTGGTGAAGCAAGGTAGTAGCGTTGATACAGAGATATGTAAATTAAGGTCGGCGCAGCGGAGTATATAACAGAATGGAAGGAGAAGAGAGGATGCGAAAGCGCTACGCGCGAATCGCTAGGTGCCTTCTTGGCGCGCGCAAGGACTAAAGGATGAGCTCGGATAAGCGCGCACTTTATTACCAGGACGCGCCCACACGACCTTATTAACCTGCTAACCGTGACGTCACGTCATTAAAATATTTCCTCCCTTGCTAGGTAATTCCGTTCCATGTTCCACGGTCTCCAGCCGCGACGATAACGTATTAATTTAGTGCCCTGAAAATACGCATTCTCCGTGCATTAATTTTTTGTGACTCTATAAAGCAATATTTACATCTTAAACTATCTATACTTTAAACTGTGACTTTATGATTTTAGATTGCACCGGTACCGCGTAAGAAACGTAACATTAAAGAGATTGATGTAATCTAAATAAGAACGAATCAGAAAATTATAAAAATTTATTAATAAATAGCTTCGAATGCAATATGCACGGCTCTAAACAGGAGTTAGGTAAAAAGCACATTCCCCGTCGCAGATAAAAGATACACAATTGAAAAAATCATTCTATCATTTGTCATGTCGTTACGTGAGACCCGGGAACGGTGTGAGTATCGATCAATTAAACCGGCATCAAAACGTCAGGCCCAATGGCGGTATGCGCAAAAAGAGCACGCGTGCCAAGCCGGTACTCGCTGTCGCCGGCGTGAAATATCGTAGCGGCCGATTTTTACGCACCGGTAGAGCGTTTTTTGCTCCCGGCAGCGCGCAGCGGCGACCTCGGGAGAACGGCAACGGCGAATCTCATTCTTATAACGAGGCAACCTCGACGATCGCCGATTGCCGCCGGAGGAATAGGTGTAACGCTCCTACCTCTCGAGTGTCGTAGCGGGAGTTTACGGGCGGACAGTTATTTGTGCGCGGGCCCCCGAGGCGAGAGACGGTCGGCAGACGGAACGAAAGAGAGAGAAAGAGAGAGAGAGAGAGAGAGAGAGAGAGAGAGAGAGAGAGAGGGAGAGAAAGGACAGAGGAGGGTAACTGCAGCACGTGTGCACACCCCCTTACGGTACAGTACATGGTATCCCCCCTGTCCGCATTCTAGAGATTCTGCAAAGAGTAAACACAGGCGTGCGCATGCAAGCGCCATTGTGCTCCACGCCGCCGGCCGATTTCTTCTTTTCTTCCTTCGTCCTTTTCGCGATGTTCCTCTGCTTCCTTCATCCCCCGTGCAACACCAGCGTACGTTGCTTCCTCCCCGTCGCGTCGCGTCGCGTCGTCGCCATTCTCTTCTACATTCGCTGCTCTTCACGGTTTCTTTTTCTCCGCCGTTGCCCTCGCCGCGATTACACGCGAAGGCAAACACGACGCTGATTTATCTGCCGGTCTCAGCGGGGACGCGCGTAATTTACTGCGACTTAATTGCATTTAATTCAAGCGACGCAATTGTAAATCACAGAGCGTCGCGCGCATTGCGCGGGTCAGGCACGCCTGTTGTCGATACGATGTAATTACATCCATCTGCGAGTTAGTTGGCGATGAGGACGCGAATAACGATAGCGATGCCGCATGATGCTCGTTAACGTATGACGTATGCTTTTTCCTATCTACGTCAATCTGTTGCGCGCCATCGGTGTCTTCGAGACGATTAAAATCTTGGAAGATTACGCGGGCGTAATCTTTTATAGATATTAGATGCTTATTTTTAGTATCGGAATGTGTGATAGACAAATCACGTCATATTTTTGGAATATTTTATTAATAAATTGATAAATATCAGTTGATTCAGTGGAAATTAGACAAATTCTTTTGCTAATTTTGCACAAATGTATTATGTATTATTTTATATTTTATATAATCGATATTTAAATCTTTTCAGGAAATTGGATAGTATCAACAAAAAAATGTGCGATAAGATAAATCGTCAAGTTATGACCACTGCAGTAAGAAATTTTTAAAAATTCTGAATATAAAAAATAGGAATTTATTCTTTAACATATTAGAGCAAGATTAGATAAAATAAAATCTTGATTAATTTTGATTAATATGGTTTATAAAAAAATAAAAATATTCTATATCAAATAATTTTACATTTATATTAAATTAGGTATCGAATAATTTTAGAGACAGATAAATTTCAACAAGTTCTGAAATGTAAGTTTAGTCTTTTTATAGACAATTAAGAATAAATTTAATATATTAGTAATATAGTTTTTTAATGCAAATTTCTCTTTCACCCATCGCGCATCAACGATGCTCGTTCGCGACAAGATAGTGATACAGTCTCAGAAATCGTGCGCAATGAAGATTCGCGCGATGAGCAACGACGTAGCTCAGCGCGCTTATTAAATTTGCATATTGCAATTTATAGCACGACGAACAGGCGTCCACCTCCGATCACGATAGTATTGTCCCACCTCCCTAAAAAGAACACGCATCGTCGTGACACTCGGCGCGAGCCCCGACGAAAATTTATCGCTCGAAAGAGAGCGCGCCGTGCTCTCTGGTTCCCGGGCGAGTTCGCGAATTTTGAACCGTCTTATCGGTTGCTCGTGTCGGCGAATCGAGGCGAGCGCGCGACAATAATTTCAAGACAGTCTCCTCGTAAATCTAGTCAGCGAACTAGTACCGCACCTCCATTATGCGCCAATTTCTCTTATGGGCAAAAAGCGTTGGGATTGGCAACCAATAAGCGATCTCACGGGCGTTACCAAGCCCGAGTCGTACATGCACGTGTCCTGACACGCGCGGCGGACGGCCACGCATGTGCATTTTCATTCGTATGCACACACGTACAGAGCCGCCCGCCGATCTCGATTCGAGCGCAAACGTCGCCTATGCCCGCGAGGGGTTCTCGAAGTAATTCCGTATCACCGCCGAACGCGGCGCGCTGCGTCGCTTTAGATGGTGAGGCTGACGGCGTGCCGGAACCCGGGGTTGACTTTCAATACGTTTTAACGAGCCTCAACGCAGCTTTTTTCCCCAGAGAATCTAAAATCAGATTATGCTTCTAAGAAAGATATATGCGCACGCTTGTAACCGTAATGACGTTATTTTCGCATAATAATTTCGCGGTGTTAAGCGTGCGCAACGAGCGTTACGTCGTTACATTCTGTATCGCCACGTTACTGTCTAATATATTTAATTTTCTTGAATATAAACTCTTTCATGGATTTTTGGTATACGCGTGCACCACTGAATGATCTTAGAAAACTGACGGTGAAAATTAGCATATAAACTGATACCTGTACGTATCAGAAAATTCCTTATAGCTATGTAACTACCATGCTGCATAATATTAATTATGGTCCATATGTACTATATAGTATCAATAATTGATTCTTGATAATCTCAGAATGTAGTAAAACAGCACTCACGCAACACGATTTAGCTGCATAATGCTGCGAAAGGGTTTAAATGTTCAGTCATTAGTATTTATATACGATCAATTATCGTCTTAAATAGATATGAAGAACGCGTTTAATATCCTCAACTGCGGGAGAGACAGAGAGAGCGTACGATTTTTTTTAAATATGGATAAATATATTTGTCATGAGCTTATAGAGAATTATTGATATGGTTACGAGTGCGCGGAGTCGCAAAATATCATTAGCGCGTGCAATGGCGTAGAACGGAAAGAGGCGGCGGATAATTCGTTGGACGCCGAGGGGGACACGTAGACGGCCTCCGGTATCATTTGTTTTGCTCGAACACACTGCGCGCGTGATAGGACGCGTACTATTCATCTTATCCTTTTCCTTCTCATCGTTTATTCCTTAAGAAGACCGAACGAGATAGCTGCCGGCGTGTGGCAATACCTCGGTAAGATGCAGTATCACAAAGAGCGGAAAGTTAATCACTGACGAATTAAAGACACGACCTTTCCTTTGTACACACACGATGAACCGTGTGAGAAGTCTTTTTTTTTAGCGGATGGCTTACTCATTCGCTTCACGATGGAAAGTCGATGTATCGTAATGTTATCACGAGTGAAATGCAATAAGATGATAAATTCTGACTGATACGGTGACCGAGGTGACGCTAATCCCGTGTGATTATCTCGGTGTTTACTTTAGTGCGACATGACGCGCAAATTTATATCCATTTACCGCCTAATAATAATTTTGTTAATACGCGGAAATGTTTATCTTCCGCGCGATATTGTTACGACAAAGAAGTTGTTCTCCGGCGTAACAAAGAAAATCTTTCAGCAAACTTAGATAGTACAGGCCACGAGATGACTTTATCTTACTTTTACACCTGTTCGACAACAACCGGATGTCGGACAGACGATAGTAAAGACACTAAAGATGGAAATGAGGAGGAAGTCTGCCGAATTTTGTATGGATTCAGAATTTATTTAGAAGGAGATTTTTCATATAAAATTGTACAATACAATACTGTCCGTATATAATATTGATTCGTCATTCTTGACAAATATGTAACTAGACATGGAAGATATATGTGTGTATTAATTTCAACAAAATTAGACTTGCCAATCGATGCTTCAATGTATTCTTTTATTGTCTTTAGTTTAGTTAACGATATCGAATTAAAATTGATAAATTAAGATGAACAAGAGTCGACTTTTTGAATATTTTTGGTGTACAAAAGAGCAATTTTGCGTTACTTAATAATTAATAACCTGTTACTTTTATACATAATATCATAAATAAGGTGCAGACTGATAGCATTTGTAAATCGGAAATAAATTGGGTCATCGAGCGGCACCTTTCGCGTCAGCAGAATTATTTTCACCGATCGCGCGGTGGCCTCGATCGAACCTTAGACCTTGGGCCAGATGTTACCCTCCAGGATCTCGCGATCGATCCCTCCGACGGATGCGACCTTGTTCGTAGGTGCCTCCACGAGGTGTAAGGCGGCTCGAGCTAAAAGGGTCGATGACGAGAGAGTTTAAAAATGCGCATCCCACGTGGGTGAGTTAGTGCAAAGCCATCCTTCCTCGGCGAGTGCAGTCCTCACTCCAGGCTCGGTATCCAAAGCTGGTGGACTCGGTGCGACTCGATAGGTGTTGCTGGCTGGCGCGGGGTCGGGGGAGACAGAAAGAAACTACGGCGAAGGGGTGAGGAAGAGGAAGGGTCAGGCTGGGACAGGACGAAAGCTCAGGTGTTCCGTTTCTCGTGCCAGACTCATCTGCGCGACGGTTTGGCGAACCCGTTGTCGGTGAACCGGCGGCTCACAGTACCCGTTCTCATCTTGCCCCACTGCTGCATCTCACGTCCGTCTGCACGCCCACGTCCCAGGAGGAGTCCTTAAGGTCTTTCTCACAGTCGTACGTTGAACCATTCGCTGCGTCATACGTGTTTCTGAGATTGTAAGCGTGGTAGTATCGCAATCGTAAAAACTCCTGCATTACATCGTTACAAAAATTCTTACAGGTGCGCAAAATATAATGGATATGAAAAAAATGAGCTTTGAAATATTTATCTTTTTTCAATTTATCCATTGATTTGAATACATTGAAGCATGACACTCCAAATTATTCAGGTATAAAATGAATATATCAATACTGAATTATTTTGTAATATTTATCGTGAATGATTAACGCTGAAATATTGTGAAACAAGCTTTTAATTACGCATTACGATCGTTAATCGCACGAGGCTTTGTTGCAGTCCGCTACAACCTCGAGAATATAAGTTTCTATAATAAGAAGTACAAAACAAGTATTACAAAAACCGCTGACTGTGACCGGAATAACTGAAAATAAATAGCAAGCATACCTTCGACCAGTTCTTGCAAAATCAAGTGCGCCAAGTAAAGTCCCGATGGGATTTATTAGATTTCAATCCTCAGCACTAACACGCGGTGCCCTCTCATTGATATGGGCAACCATATTTCTGCTTTGACAAACGATTCTGGCGGACGTACTAATTACTCCCCACCATCAATAACGTCTTTCACGTTACGCTCTATACCGGATGTATCGGAGAGAACCGATTTCCTCGTCGGATCGAACCTCTCCTTTGTCCACGACTGTCGCTCGTTAATTTCATAGCGCGCGCACGCTGCCGCGAGCCTTCCCGGGTGTGTAACCGGTGTAACGTAATAAAATATATCTCTCGGTGTCGATCGGACCTTAGCCTCCAACAAATCGTACATACGCCAACGTCGTCAACACAAACGCGATGTGTAGGTACGCGGCCGCGGAGTGTGGATTCACCGCGCGCGGCGTGCGGTTCAATGCGGCCACGGGACATCTTCGAGAGAGGCACCGGGCGATTACAACGATGACTGCTCTACATCATCCAACTAACGCTGTACTCTCGCGTGATACGGCATAGGGCATAGTCCTGGACTAATACCGCAGGGGGACGCGTATCGATAATATACACGTCTCGGCGAGGCTGGGTTGCCTTCATACGCGCGTAACTTATTGCCGCGTGCTCGCGACAGATTCGCTGAGGCCGAACCACCGTTCGAATATATCGTATGAACAAGGTATGAAATATTAGTGAATAGGTGCTTAATGCTAACAAGGCGGCAAACGAGAGATTGCGCCGCTCCATATACGTTGAAACTTCATAAAGTAAATGCGTCATTTCAACGCGTCATGACTGGCGATCTGATAGAACGAAAGCGAAAGCGCCGTTGCGTTAATTTGCTCTGCATCGAATAGTCATTTGGATTACTATCTCTCTCAACTTTCCTCGCTCCTTACATCAGGTAATTTTCTCAAGTTACGACGTAATCTTTAATTTATAATTTGCAAAAAATAATACTTTATATATGGATGAATGTCTATAAATGTGTATACATGTGTACGCGCGTCATTTTCTTAAGAAATAGGGAACTTTATTTATTAATTAATTCTTTGCTTAATTCTTTTTATTTTAATAATCTAAATTTTACACACAATCATATTTACAATCCGCTGAATATTCGAACAAATCACAAATTACTACTGTGATACTGTTATTTGTAATACGCATATTTTTTATTTATTACTAATAGTATTCAAAGTTGTCAGTAAATATAAAAAATGTCTCTCATAATATCTTTTAAAAAGCGAGAAATTTAATCTCGCGTGCCATAGCATCGTATCCTTCTACGAATATTTTTTTACGGAGCACTGTCAAACACGCTTCTTCGGGCCATCGCGACCGCCCCTTTGTATGTACGCGCAATCATTAGGTACACGTCGAAATCGCCGGTAGGTGCTTATCCTTGCAAATTGTAATACACACAAAAGTTTCGAGGCGGGTCTCTCGGGCGTAACCCGAAACCGCGCGCATCGAGAACGCTTAGGAGGCGTCCGTGAGTCGTCCGCATTTACGAGTCGTATGAATATAAGATGGTCGGGGCAGTTTGTTGGATGCATGCGACGAGGTATAATCTTTGTCCCGCACGCAAGGGGACTTTTGAAGGAATGAAGGGCGCGAGGTTTTGATGAGAGTCGAGGCTGTTATCCCGTGTCGCGTATCCTGTGATTGATTCTGGACCACGTTTGTCAGCTAGTGAGTACATGACTTATGTCAAACGTATATACGTCTCTTAGCTTTTAGCTCTATATATGCTAGCATTAAAAAATGCAACGATTTTTTTTAGAGAGACCATAAACAAATCTGTAAAATCTAAGAGTATTATATTTTCTTTGCTCATTGTCGCTTTCTGCAATTCTAATTTATTGAATTACTTCGTGTCGATGAGTTCATATATTCTCAGTTGATGTTTCTATAGCTCTTTTGTGGTTTTACTGACGTCGATAAAGTCCACCTAAGGCAGTAGAGCCATATATCACACTCGTGTCCAAAATAACATCACGCTCGGGTTTATGTACGATTTTAACTTACGTTTATTATTTGGCGCGTATTTTCTGCCGACCGATTTATACCCCCACGTGTGGGTATCTAAACGCACGTTCACTTTTGGTTTTACGATCAATCGCGGGTTTGGCATGTTGCCATTGCGATCATATCACGTGTACACGCGTCTCAATGCGCTACGCAGCCTGGTGAATCACGGTGTCCTATTAGCCCACGTGGTTGCCGCCGTTGGAAAAAGTTTTGTCGCTTCTTCGGCGTTGAGGAAACCCTCGCGATCGTGATTGGCGGGTCAATTTCAGCGCACCGGGGAACATTATGAAGATGTCGATCGTTGATGCGAGTATTCCTCCTACAGGATAAGAGCGCAGGTTGTGCAATTTACATCGCTGTCCGTTATGGTGTTCACTAAAGTGACAGAAGTAACACGGTTTCCCCGCGGTGCGAGGCTGAAGGCGGACGTAGATGTATCGTCGGCCGATGAAGATCGCCAACGTGCCATGCCGTGTCGGTACCTCGCATTAGGGCGCATCGAAAGTCGCGTGAAAGGAAGATCAATGAATTTATATGAAAGTCGAACGAGTTAATGAAATTTTTGTTTTTGGATATTTCTAGCGATAATATAAATTAATATAGCAGCGGATTAATATATATTCCGGATAATTTAAAAGCATGGAGTAATTTTGTATCATCACAATCAAGATACCGACAAATATCGTGAAATGTTATCAATATTCCACAGCGTCCGTTTATGAATGGGAAGAATTATGAATTGAAGAAGGGGAAACGGTGAGAGGAGCAGAAAAAGGAAGAACGGAAGAGAGAACGGTTCGATCTCCGCGAAAGTTGCGATGCCGCGAAGGTACGTGATATCATGTCGAGGGAAATTATAATATCCTCGTTTAATGCGGGTACTTTCTACGGCCGACGACGCGTCCGACTGAAGTACAGAAATCGCAGTCATATGCGCGCCGGCAGTTATATACGTTGATCCAGTAACAGAAACGTCGTGAAAGTCCACCGCGATCGCGGCGGCTTGCTTTTAATCGCCGCTTTTCCCGAATCACGAGCAGCTGGCAGCGCATAAGGCGTATCTCGCAGTAAACGGGATAATCATTCGTCGTTATTAAGACGCACGCGGGGTTGAGCGCGCTCTTGGGCGACGGACTGGCCCATATCCCCGGCGCCCACGACGACAACGCCGATCCTCGGCTTCGGCATTGTCGTCGCCGAGTTTTACGTCGGGCCATTAACACTTCCCCGACAAATGAAGGCCCCTTCTCTTCCTGTTCGTGACGCGCACGCCATGTACCGGCACGAATGCAGCGGAGCCGCTCGCTGCACCGCGAGAGGCAACCATAATGCGACGCCCCCGGAACGAGCAATTACGAGGACTCGCGTTCGCGGACACTTCGCCGCACGGCGAATTATGTCGCGGCAGCGGGGATACGTTACGCTCAAAATTCGCCGCGGTAATGAGCGACCCGGGCACGCGATAACTGCATCTTATGCGTATCTTATGACCCGATTTTATGGCTGGAGGGCCGTGCCCAAAGAGCGACGTTGCCCGTAGGTGGCGGTCTCGCACTATTGTATGCTTAAATGATGCTTAAAATTCCACGGAGTTCGCTGTACACTAAAGTCATTTGCTTGGAGCGGTTCATGTAATAGTAATATGCGTATAATGTTAGCAGCTGTTAACTTAGTAGCTGTAGAAAATCTCAAAGTACCTATGCGTATTTCCACAGGTTACACTTTTTTGCGAAAGAAAATTATTTAATTTTTGAAACGAAATAATTCACCTAATTTGATGTGGAAACTTTATTTAAAATGTTAAAAATATGATATATATATTTTATACTTGTAATTTTAAATTTGTTACATCTTAGCTAGACGACGTCTCGCGATTAGATACCTTGTGCTATACATGCAGCACTGTAGGTAGGTATGTGAAATATACTTCAGTTAAACCAAGATCGCAGTAGTTAGGCAGATCATCGTTTCGATGATGTTAGGGTGATGTTAGGATGACTCTACTTCTGCATGGTGAATATGATCAAATTATGATTTCTTGACAAGATATCGATAGTGTCATTACAAGCGGCACGACTAATGACATTATCTTGGATAAGTATTAGTTTGTTGATGAAGTCTATTAATAGGGCTTACAATTAGGTTACGAAGAGGATTCTCGCAGTAATCTGGTTAGAAAAGTGACTACTATAATACTACAGCAATAAATTCATTACCATCGCGATTATGAACTAACGAAGGTATAAATGAAATCCATTCTCCAATTATGAACTACAATTGGAGTCATTAATTGATTACTCGAACTGTCACTCTTTCGTGCTTATCTCGTTTCATTCTACACGATCCGCGAATGACTTGTTTGTAATACTTTCTTTAGATTATTAATTAACTCGAGTTTTGTCTTGAACATTAGCTTTTTATTATTTTTTACATGTTAAGAAACCAATTGACACACTTATACACGTTTTTTTTACCGCGCATATTGCAAATTACATATTTTTTACATTATTCTTTGCTATATGTATTTATTTAGTAACAATAGTGACAATTATTTTCCGTCTCCGCGTGAATTTACAAATAATAAAAGTTCTGATTTCATCTGAAATTATTTCCAGCTATAATGATATTTTGGAATGTGAAGAAAAGAGATTATTGTCATTTTCTTTGAGTTTTTATATTACATACTTTAATCACGTTACAAGATGTTTTATTTTTGTTTATTTTTTGCGCGTATAAAATTATTACACATATCTTATCGTGTATCCTTATTCATCGAGTTTGGAGCGTTCATTATATCACATCAAGAGAAAGCGCTACATTATTTGATGTATAAAAAAAATATATTTTTGCATCGAACCGGAGCAGGAACTTATTTTGTTGCAGTATGTTATAGCTTTCTGAAAGCAGAGGAAAATACTTTCATCGGGTTTGTCGATAGTTGTGTAATGACAAGGCGCTCTGGATGCTGCAGTTGGTGCATACCTGCGTAATAAGTAACAAGTGATCCGTGCACATTTTCTGCGCCGGAGAAACGTTAATAACGCAATGTAAGGGGGGGCCACCAGTGCCACCACGCCTTCACTCTCTACGATGCAATCGTTCGAGTTGCCAATTCAACTCCGAGAAAATAAAACCATGAATATTGCGTAATTTTATATTTAAAACAAACTTTTGTGAGTGAAAAATGCAGAACGCAAACTATATCTAAAAATTTTTAAAGAGTAGTAATAATTTATGCATGTGTAATAAGCACATTAAATTACTAGCAGCTACCTATTTATTTTATTTATTTGATTGTAATTTAATTACAATTATTATTTCAGAAAATATTGTTTAATATTAAAAATATTTGTTATAGAGAAGAATTGAAGAATTATGAAGATCGATCCTAAATAAAGTAGTATAGGTTTTTAATTATTGATTTTCAATGTGTAAATGCTTTCGTAATTCTCATAATCTTATTCAAATGTCATTTGAAACACCTTGTAAGGAGTTTTTATATCATTCATCTAAGAGATAGAGCTAGTTTGTCGCTATTACATAAGTAGTTATAACTTTCACTCCTGTTTATTAATTAGTAATTACTGCCAGCTAGCAGATTATAATCAATAAGTTTGGAAAAATTATGTAAGGATTTAGTCTTTATCAGTAATATTATTTATGCGTTTGATTTAATCATATGAGGATTTTTGTGTTCGAATATACACTCGTGAATATACTTCTTTAAATGGCTTAAAGCTTATACTCATGCCTGGCTTATCTGAATAGCAATCGCCATTTCGATGAAAATTCGCAAATTCCATTACAATTATTGATTGCAGGTGATAATCGCGATTGCACCGTCTATCTGTTCACGCTTGTATATAGGAGGTGTCAATTACCTGAAACGACGGCTTAAAGCCTATACCCACGTCTGATAGGATCACAGCGGTTTTTTTGTTATCGAGGATCGCGACCGGCGATCTGCCCAGACAGACCGGCAACACGTATCCCTCTAAGCAAGTGACGTCACTCCTTGTAAACACACACTTTGAATTCTGCTTTCTTACGGCGCGGCGGTCAATCACGGCAACGACCACGCACCGCTTCAGTGATCCTTATACATCGTATATCCATTACATATTTCGATAATGAAAGACCACAGATTAATTTAGAAATAAGCTGCGATTTGCATGGTTAGCCCACTGGATAATTTATTTTTTAGCGGGGGCTAATAGCCGCGACTATAGCGTCGAGCGGGTTTCGTGAAAAATAAAGCTGGTGGAAGAAACCTGTCAAAATGCTTCATTATCGCGAGCTTGTAAAACGGAATTGGCAAGACGCGTGTCGAAAACTAAGTTTTACTTACTGCATGAGAGTGCAAAGCATTCTCGATTATGTATTACGAATATATTTTAGATAAACGGTGAGAATACAAAATTAATAAATTAAATAATGAAATAAAGAGAGGTATGGTAACAAGCCAAAATTCAAATATTTTCTTTTATGAAATGGATGGCATAATAATTATTAGGTGAAAATATAGTCAGTGCTCTCTAAAAATTTCAGTACTCCAGTTTAATTGATATTGGATACGGTTTCTCAATTAAGACATATTAATAATTATTTAGTGGAAGACAATTAATTTAGTGACGGTCGCGACACAACGAATTGACAGGTCGAAATGAATCGTGCGGACACAGTCGCGCGTGTCTACCGGTTACCTTTTGTACCTCGTAAAATTAGAGCTGATCTAACCAGACAGGATGCCGGTGGCTCTGGTGTGCCTACGCACAACGGAATCCGTGTGCCGATCGCAGCGGTTATCGGGTGTATCGAGTATATCAATGATTCACTCTTGGAATCTTCGGCGCGGTGGTCTCTCGATGAATCAACCGGTTGCAAAGCTGATTTACACCTTCCCGAAAATGCGGTCGATAAACTATTATTAGATTTCATTGAGATCCGCGCTATTTGTATGACCGCGCTATTTGCGGTTCCGCCCAATCGCTTCTACGTAGATTTTGCGAATCCTTCTAGTCTACGAAGCAATAGGGGTATTCAAATAAGTTAAAGTTTAACGGTTTGACAGGTTATGTCGGGTTAAAGTCGAGTAAAAAGTTAATTAATTAACTTTGGGCGCGCTACTCTTTAAGGTTATGCAAAATACATGAGTGACACATTAACCTATCACATTAATCTTTCTGTTAAAAGTGTAAAAATTAACTTTTTACCCGACTTTAACCCGACATAACCTGTCAAACCGTTAAACTTTAACTTATTTGAATACCCCTAATATTTTTTTACGGATTCGGGGATTATTTACTTCTTTGATCCCGCCGCCTATCGATTCATATGTTGATGCTATCTGGCACAACAATGTGGATTAAATAAATTTGTTTTGCTTAAAAGGATTCATTTAGATAAGAATTAATTTAAATTGCATGGAGTTTTGTGAATCCTAAAAAAATTGATGGTTTAATAACGAAGATACAAGGTTGGGAGAGCCTAGAGACTATTAAAGATATGGGTATTATTATGTAAGATGTATCAAACAGAAAAATTAAAAAAAGAAATGTTTTTTATATCTACATTGTAATAAAATTTTTTATATGCCAATAAGTATCTTCAAATTTTTTTTTTAAGTCAAGATTAATATTACTTCTATGCATTCATTATCTTAAAAGACAACAAAAACTATTTTGTTTCGACAAGTGCTAAACGATTCGCGGATTTTGCAGCTTATTATGAATTGTGAGTTTTTTCTAAAAGCTATATTCACGTATACTCACATATTATGATGAGTCATCCGGTTGTAATTATTGCGGCAAGATCAGATACGGCTTTCTGCGCCGTTATTTATCTACGAAAACAAGGATCTGGTGCAACATGTGTTTACGAAGCGGGCTGCGTCGACACCGAGTGCGCCGTATTATATATATGTCCTAATTGCTGCGATCGTCTCACCTTCTCGGCGTTGACAGGTTACTGATACGGGAAGTATCTAAGTGCTATCTATCTGGCGAGCGCGACGCGTGATGTGCTCAGCACGGCGAGAAATGAAAAACCTCAAGCCGGGTATCCCTGCCCGTTATTACTTGGAAAAGGGTCGACTTTTTGCCATGCATGCACTTGCGATGATAACGATCGTGCAGGTGACATAGTTCGGACGTGCCGCGATTATGTCATCGGTTGCTCCAGGAACGTAGCTGCTATGGTTATACCGCATCAGACTTCCCGTGGATCAGCATCGAGACACCTGCAAGCGTTATCGTCTCAGTTTACCCTTTTCTCGCTTCCTCCCACCCTTCATGCACGAGCCCTTATCGGTGTGTTTACTTTAACTGTTTTGCGCAGGGTTATGTAATGACTTACGCCCGGTATTGTGGTTAAGATACGTGTAATTGTAAGACTTGAATACAATAGGCAGTGTGTCTTTTGGAAAAAGTAATGCAACGAAAAGAAACTTTATACACACAGCAACGTAACGAACGAACGACAAGACAGGTAGAGTACATAGATAGTGAGAGTATATAGTGAAACGCAGTAAGCGCTCACGCAACGGAACTTTTAATTTTTCCCTAGCATGCGTGGCGTGTCTGTGCGAACATAGAGGCGCTTCAAGGCGCTAGAGCGCCATATTCAACAAACTGCGTCATTCATACCATTGCACCTTAGGCGTTTGCGAATAATCTCGCCAAAGGCAATCGCTACATTCTCATCGTGCTCGTATACAATGTTACTAGGAAATTGGCCTGATAATTTCGTGATTTAAAGTAGTGTATCGTTATCGATGTCATTACAAAATAGATCCTTTTATTTATGATGTTTTATACAAGATTAACGCAATTTTCAGACCGTTTCAATGTAAACGTATTGAGCTTTCACAGTAGAACGATAAAACAAATAGATTTACGACTCAGTACTGTCTGGCTATTACAAGATTGACGTAATTATAGAACGAGGAATAGAAATAGATTTGGTTAGTCACCTATTTAATGTGCATTCCTACAACGTGAACTGAATTGCATTAGGTTACTGTCAGTTATATATTTGTAACATCTTTGCGTTGACTGTTTTATTGGATTACCGGAATGTACATAATATTTTATATTTAATGGCTTATCTTTAAATTAATTCAACTATTATCAATATTTAATTTTTACATTCTTATAAAGATACGTAATATTAAAATTAATTCATCGATGAAAATTTTATACTAAAAATGTTTATATGTTATTCGTTATCTTCATAAAATACATAGTGCAATATTATTACACAATCGCACAATCGATACCATATCTTAAACTTAAGACATTCCGAAATATTGAGATCATAGCATCGAATCTCTTCATCGATCTTATCAATATTTCGTATCAGCGATTGTTGTGCAGGCATTGCGCGATTATTATTTGTCATCCATCGAGTAAGACTTGCAATCGTCATTCTGGTGAGTGTCTGTCTATCGCGCGGGGAATTCTCTTTATATACTTGCAGACTCATTATTTACTTAGTCCCGGTAAGGTTCACGTTCGTAAGAGATCAAGCGGAGTTCGATGACAAGCGGCGCGGAAGCCGCGATTTCTTTCTCTCATCGACTCACCGCGGACGATGACACGTTGACATGCATCGCGAGAACAAATGGGCGAAATCCGCCCGGCATCAGCGAGTTTATTCGCTCGCATCAAGAATAGGTAGGAATGCGAGGAAGGGAGCTTCTGGTCCTGTTTCACCTGACAAGTTTACACGAAGATGCACCGTGGGCGGTTCACGAAAAGCCACCTGACGTGATGCTAGCGTGACGAACTGGTTATGCTCACGAAGCGGTACTCGATGTCGCTCTTTGTTTACTGTCTAAACATCTTAATATCGCACATAGATGCTTCATCCTATCAGACTCTCCGTCTGTCTCCACGTCTTATCTTCTTCTATTTCTCTTGTGTTATTTCTCTTACACTTGCAAACAGAAGTTTATGTTTCGCGATAGTAATCGGGGCATATTTTCTGTACTGATGATTGGCAGAGTACAATATTTGCACATAAGTATACACATACAGATTAAGAATATATCATGTAAATATAGTCTAACTAATCCGGTTATATCAGATCCGGGTACACCGCATCAAGTTGAAACCGAGAAACGCGAAAAGAGTACCGAGGTAGCAATAAAATCTCGCTCTCCATCTACCCACACCCAACAATATACGCTACCACAGCCGTTATGACGTCATTGTCGTGACTGCATCCACCCATCCCACATTCCTCGTGTCTCTCGTCCCTTTTGAGTTCCCCCGTGAGTGATTATCAATATAAAAATGCGGGCCGAATTTTGCACGATAAATCTGGGGGGGGAAAGTGAGGAGCCGCGTACCGTCAGGAATACCAATCAGCCGGTCGGACTAGATGTTTGCCCCCGATCTGCATAAAGATCGAGGCACGCCGAAAATTATGCCGAAACACACCGGTTACGATGCTCTCGCTGTAGCCTCGCGATCCATCTCGTTCGACTCTCTCGCCCCTTTTCTTTTTATCCGTCGAAAGGGTGCGTCCAAAATCGTTGTCTCGAACAACGAAGTTAGCACCCGAACTTTTGATGTTTATACTTTTCCTATATATTTCCACGGAAAAAAGGATAAATTTCTTTTTTTTACGACTATAAATGTATCTGTAAATTTCTATAATTTGCAGATCTATTAAAATGCATATAGCGTGGCATTATTTAATAAGAATAAATTTAGGCAAGATGTAATTAACACGCAAACGAATATCATTGTATTCACTTGTATGTAAAAATACATTTAGCACACTTTATGTAATGGCGATGTCTATAAGTTACATAATTGTTTAATGCTTTTGCATATTCGACTGTTCGCATTAATGTGCGCATTCATGGGGCGGTACGCGCGAGACGGGCAACTGTAATCGCGAGTATTCGAGGGCGGTACCAGGCGGTTTGAACTCTTTCCTATATCCACCGATGTACAATTATCCAACAGCCATAGCATGCCGCCGAAGGCGAACATCTGGAGCTAGCTGTTCGGGTCGATTTGTCACTGAACGATCATTAAGCAATGCCGCAGAAGAGAAGTCGTTTTGCAAGCAAGGTGGAAATAATTCTCAGTTGGATAATCGTGCGAGGGAAGAACAAAACGGCAAGTTGCCGTAGAAACGTAACGCTCTTGTTAAAGAACACTTTTATATCGCAGAATGCTAATCGTCATAAGTAATTTTTGTCTCATGGTTCATTAATGAAAAGAGACAGTGATTGCAGAAAAGATAAACAATTTAGATTATTCAAGAGCACATTGTAAAATATCTTTTATTCAAGCATGGTATCCGTTAATTATCTAATCGAATAGGGTCTTAGAGAAAAATGACAGGGCCGGAGGCAAAGTCATTAGAATGTATCAGATCGACATTATCGGATTGGAAAGGAACTCGTTGTAGGTGGAAAATTATCCTCTGCGCACTACAAGGGTACAAAACATTAATTTATCTAGTTGACAAGAATTATTAACGTCTCATATTAGTGAGATCTAGGACAGATTTAACGGAATGTATCAAACATACTTTTTAAAGAACTTTACTAGACATATTGTGGCATTAATCGGATAGGTAATTGAATAATGTAGATTACAGTACATAGCTTATATTGAAACTCTCTATAAGAACTGTTTCAATATAAATCTCCATTTGCTATTTAAAAGTTAAGATATAAACTCTAATAGAAATAAAAAACGGGTACAGATTACTGATCAACAGCATGTTTTTATGAAAAGGCTTTTCGAGATTTTATGAGCTAGTCGTAACAGTATTTTATAGTTTTCTACATTTTAATATTCTTTTTAATTTTCTAGATTTTATATGGCAAATTTATTAGTTCGTATTTGTAATTTTTAAAAATTATAGCGTTGTTTTGCAAATAATATTTGCGTCTTCGTTATGGAATTCGAAAAGTGCAGCGTAAAGACGTCGATTTAGAATCCCCATAAATCATACGCTACATAAAGAAGTGATACTTTTATAACCCACTTGAGGAGACCATCGTCATCAACGTTCGAGCGGATTAACTTGATCACCGAAGAATTCATCTACCTGCGGTTTTCGAAAGTCGACACGACCATTCGCTAAATCCTCACGATTGACGCGACTGTCAGGGTATTTCTTCAATGGTGGCAAACGTTCAACGAGCGGCAAGCTTGACGAAAAGTTTGCCAGTCGCAAAATGCAAACGCGAATAACCCCAGCTGCTGCGATATCGCTACATTGCGCGCCATTTTCGGTAGCAAGTCGTATCGTTTAAGTATCATGCGCCGTGCAATGAAAGTGGATTAGCATTACGTGTACATTGTCATCCTGAAAAATGTACGACCGTACATTCGACTTTTCGACGCGAAGAAATCGAGGCCGGCTCAATGGTTCGCTGATTTTACTCTAATCTCTCTTTACGAAGTTCACTTACTCTTTGTATTGCCAATAACCTTAAGATCATCTTCTTTATAAAGTAACTTTTCCTTGTACATACAAGCAATTTCTATAAGGTCAAATGTCTGCAGCTGCAACAGCAACGAGGATGCAGTTGTAAAAAGTAGATGCGTAAAATCTATAATATTAAATAATGCGAACATTACGAACTCTTTATATCAGTCATACAATATTTTTATTCTAACGTTTTAAAAACAGAATTGAAATTAGTTTATTCTGTTATATATATTATTACTAAAAATAGAAGAGACAATATATTAGTGAATAATGACAGTCATTAGATTTTTTGCTCTATGCTTTAATTTATTAAATACACTAGTTATAATTAATTATATTTTTATTGTGTCGTCTATGAGACAGAAAAACGGATCAATTTTCATCCTCAGTTCACACTCAATCTTGCTGTAGTCTTCAAATTTGAGCGGACGCGATAATGAGATTGGAAATTCGCAAGTGTGTTAGTCACCAGCGGAAGCTAAAAAGAACGACGTCGACCTGATTCTGGGGTAAAATTCGCTAAGCGGTAAAAAGTTGTTGATTAGAAAGCGGCGTCTTATAGGGCCAATTCCGAGTTCGGTCGGCGAGCTCTCGTTTCGATACGGGGAAGAGTCTCTCAGTTCCGCGGGAGACCAACCGCAAAAGAAGACACGACCGGACGACTACCTTGGTCCAAGGACCAAGGACACGGCGGAGCATGGCGTAGACGGCCACCCATACCGATCCATCCGTGGTCCGGGTTATGTTCCCACGTACGGCGCCCCGGGCAGCGGGTTCTGGCAAAACTTCCAAAGACCCAAATTAAAGTCGTTGGCTGCCTCCTACGAACTGTTCGTGGCCGGTCCATCGATGCTGCATAATTAAAGGAACGTCATGTAATTGGAAGCTGCCTTTGTTCGCCATTCTTCTGCTGCCATTACGCGCTTCGCTCTGAATTACGCGCATTCGCGATCCATCGGTGCATGAGACTGTGAATTTCGTGCAATACGCGAGTCAAAATGAAATTATACGAGCAAGATGGATTAAAATTTGCACGATACGAGAGATGGATTGGTAAAATATAATAAACCTGTTCAAAAGTTTATATATAAAGTCACAAACGCCTCTGATCTTACCGTTCCTTTGTCAAGTATAAGTCCGATTCGTGATTGAAGGTGGACGCGGTCATCGGGTGTCTCAATGATTAAAAAGGAGCGCGAGAACATTCTACAAATCATAAAATATGAAATATATCGTCAGGAGACCATTGAGTTAGGAATCTATTTGGTTGCGGACCGCTGGAAGACTCATGGAAGAATTCGTGTCCGTTTGAGGGGGTTAGTACTGGCCACAGCGGCAGAAAACGACGAGCGATCGCGCGGCTAGTGGAAAAAGGATCACCTACTAATATTTTTATTGACCGTAAAAATCGCGCTGTAACCGGGCATTGGACGCGCCATGAAACGGGATTGAAAATGGGGATACTTTCGATCGTTATCCGTGACAAAGAAGATCGCCCAGAAGTCGATGATCCCCTTATCAGCGAAGCGTAAGAATCAAGGTTGCAGACTGTTGAGTGTTGACTGGTCATCCATTATGCAGTTTCTTATTATTTTGAAGATGTGTCGAATTTACAATCGATTGCATTTTAATTGAAATATCAAAATTATTTTCTTCCAAAAATCTTGGGATTAAGATAATAAAATCTCGTGATATGATTTCTTCAGAGCGATGCAAAGAAATTATTAGAAATTATTTTTTTAAGCAAAGGATAAAATCTTAATCATGCAAAATCTTTAATGGATAAACTTATATCTTAAATAAGCGAGATCATATATATAGGTACTTAGGTGTTTCTAATATGGTTAAACATTTTATTGATCAATTTATCCTAACGCTATTTAGATTCAACGCTGGCATTTAATCGCCGAGCTAAACACGTGTGATGGAACTGATGACTTGACGTTAGCATACTTGACTACATATATGTATATCGCGCGTGTACACGCCGTCAACGCCAGCCGAGCACATTGAATTCACGTATTAGTATGTAAATTATGCAGATCCATGAGACTGCATTAATCTTCGACGCATTCCTCGGGGGATCTGTCCTATTTTATTTGTTTTTGTTACACTTACATAAGAAAATAGAATTTCGCTTCCTTATTCACCTTACATTTTATACTTCGCCTTACATTTCACAGTTACATTTTAGATTAATATGTAAAATCAGTCATTTAAACGTATTTATATAACAAAGTCTCAATTTTATTTGATATTTTTCATGAAAGATTAGTTTTACAAAAGTATATAAATAATCTTTTTGTATTTATTATTAATGTACTTTTAAATCGGGATGAATATTCTTTTGACATAAAGTTAATAATAAATATATATAATTACGTTGCGAGATATAAATTAATTTTTGACTCCTTTAAACCACTATCTACATTCTACATCTTACTCAAGAGAAATCTGAATTCACAAGAAACATTAAAAGAAATCTCGGGCATACTTTCCGTAAAGTCTACAACGACGCGGAGAACAACGTAAGCGGAATGAACGCAACAAGTACTCACTTAGTGATCACTTTTCGTGGAAGTGAGTCGGCAAGGACTATCGGTTTGCGACTCTGCGGCACGAGGAAACGATCGCCCATAAAAGTTCTAGGTAACGCGGACCTTTCCCACGATTTATTTAGGTGCTTGAACTGGCTTCGCGGCTCCGTCGCGGAGAAGAGTTATATACATTGTGCGACCTCCCAACGCTGGTCCTCCGCGCGATCTTCTTTTATTAAATTTTAAATCATTCGATTCGGGAATCGCGCACACTATTTATTACCCAATTCGAATGCGTGACGTGTTCTTTGGAAGATCGCGCCCAAGTCGGGCAACTCCGCCTGCACAAACCAATGTAAAATATCGTCCCCGACAGGACGCAGCGAGACGTTTACATGCATCCAACGCAATTTATTGTATTATCATGAAATCTAATTTATATGTCTCGCACGGTGATGTAACTATCGTACAAAAATCCGGCTAAAAATGAATTTTGAATCATAGCCACAGTACGTACATTTTATCCTTCTTTATAAACAAACTCATTGATTATCGATTTGTTAAATAATAATATGCGTTATGGATTTGGCGACACATACTTTTTCTTTTGATCTTCTGGCTTTTCGAAGCTACTATATTTGAATTATAAAGTTTTTATATTCAATATATTTTTTATTTTTTTAAACTATTACAAATAAATTGCTACATAAAAATCGAAAAATCTGAGAACATTGCATAGAAATCTTCATTATCGGTTAAGTATTCTCTGATAGTTGCTGCAGTTGTCACGGTGGAGACTCTTTCTTGTATGAAGCTTATTTGTTATATATATGTATTACGGAGTTCAAAGAGAGAAAATTAAATACACTTATTTATTATGAATTTTTTTCGCTAAAATATAATTATATTAAATAGCATTTTTTAGAAAATTTATAAAATCTAATTTTATATAAAAATTAAACTTTGTTGTATTCGTCTATAATTGTATTTTATAAAAATGAGAACACAAAGCAGATGTATAATAATAAATTAAAACAAAATGTTAAATAAATTTAGCTTGAATTAGATTGAACGTGCAAATATCGTAAAATTTTTTATTTACAAATTATATTATTGACAAATAAACCACATGCTATGTATAGCGCCTAGTAAATGCAACCAGATACTCACAACTGTTTTCTAGAAAACAAGTTTGAGGAGACATAAAAACAAGTTTGAGGAGACATAAAAATTTATTAAGTATAATATGTCGTATAAGAAACTAATTATATTTCAAGCAACTATTATCAATTACACTTAGATGTCAAATTTTATACCGACTGATTTATAATTTTACATTGATATATATAAGTAAAACATATTTTCTTATTTAAAAAATTATTGAAGAATTGATTTCCGTTGAAAATTACGAAATTATGTAATTTATCTTTATATTACTTTTAGTTATTTTCAGTGGTTTTTTTTATCATAATAAGCTATTTAATTTTATTTAAGATTTTTTTAACTCTAAAGATTTTTCTACGGCAATGAACGTGCATAAAGGTAACTATCAGTTTCGAAATTTTTCACCGGTTACTATAAATTTGGTCGATCGCGTCGGGCGCCATGGGAAAGTATGCCTTATCTATGTTCTTATTTGGTGTCCGGTGTGTGCTCCGAATGCAAAGCCGCCGCCGCCGAGCCGTTATCGTCGCATAAGCATCTCCCGCGAGGCGGTTTGTTTTATATACAATTACTTGATGAGTCATTTCTATAATTGGGGTATATTTTTCCGGAATTTATTGACGATGGGACCTAGCAGCCAGCGAGATTAGCATAAACCGAGGATGACTTACTCGGTCTGTCCGCCAGCGACGGTTTAACGAGCATAAACTCGCTCAGCTTTATTTATCGTACGTGTTATCAGTCTTTTCTACCTCGCATTTTGCCCTGCGCTCCCACAAGCCTTTGTAACCAGAAGAAAACGCGGCGGCGCTTTCGTTTGACATTTGATCGCGCTTTTAACTCTGACCGAGAAGTTTATATCGTAATTTCTCATTCATATGTAGTGCTTCAAGATCATAACGTATAATTTACAAATTATACAAAATGTTTTTTTCTTTAGAAAAAAATTAGAATAAAAGATTATTAGAGCCGTGCATAAACTTCTTCAAGCTTATAAATTTCTAAGTGGCTAACTAAAAAGTTATAAAACTGCAACAGCAATGACATATTTCTAGAAATTAGTTTTTCGTAATCACTCAGGTAAGGAACATTAACAATCCATTAGCAGCGACAGGCTTAATATGGTGGATACTTATTAGAAAGAAAAAAAAATGAATTGAATAAGGGAAGAACTTGATTCGAGGAGATTCCGACTGTAGGAGTTTCAAGCCGTTCGTAACAGCGACCGGTACTTAAGCACGGCACCTTTTCCTTTAGCAAAAGTGCTCGTCGAATCCAGAGAGATAAATATTCATGTCTCGGGATCGTTTTCCGTTCGTCTTTTGCGGGGCGTGCATTAGCAAATGGTCAATCTAGCCTCAGGTCGGTCGATATAAACGGGGCATGAGCACCCAAATGCGTACAAGGTCGTTATCTTAACGCGGCACCACTAAAAACGGGGAAGAAGCGGCAAGAGAGGCAAGGGAGACTGTGAAGATAGGAGGGGGGGAAAAAAGAAGAAAAGAGAGAGGCAAATAAGAGAAGCGGAGGTTGTCGCGTTGGAGAAAAGAGGACTTGGGATTGAGTTGTCCCAAGGTGCCGGATGAATCCTCCGTGAGCTCCTCGGGTAGGTTAGGTATGTTAACAAGTTAGGCGATACTAAGATAAGAATCCTTCGCGATCCTTTGTGGCCTCCACATGGTAACGCGACACCAGAACAACCCAGACCAAAACCAGACCGCCGCGCCGCGCCGCGTCGGCTTCTCTCCGGGGCTTCGCTCTCTTCCATCTTCGTTTCTTCCACCTTGCTGCCGCCCTCGCCCTTCTCTGTTTCCACCTCCGACAACTCTCAAAGAGCAGAACGATGTAGGAGCTCAATGAACACGACGCTGGTAGCCGTAGGCAAGCGCCATTCCTCTCATTCATCCCAACGAGATCGCGATCTGACCTCCACTTTTTCGCCACGCTGCTTTCTCACGTCAAAATTTTATCTCCCCTTTGATTACCACCACAGCGTGATATCATTATTAAGGTAATTCGAGGCAAGCTTTTTCAACGATATTAATGATCTTAGTCGATCCGCTATCTGTTATTACTTAATTAATAAATATAAAATGTCCCGTGTCTGCTACTGTTTGCGCAATTAGCAAGATTCTTTGTTGTGCATCTACCTCTCTTATATATCATCTTTTCTATTAATTCCGATTTTTTATATGTTCCATTGATTGTCATGAGTTTGCAATTGGATCTTGCGTAACTACTTAAGTATCGAGTATTTGACGTGTCATGAAGTTTCTTTGTCAGTAGCGCGTGTATTTACATGCAGGACTTATGTGTTAAGTGCGTACACGAGGGACATAATGACTCTAAAGTTTCTTTTCTTTATTTGTAACAAATTATGCTCCTTAATTTTTACGATTCTTAAATTGTTCTTAACTTAAATGTACAACAAGGGCAGAGGATCTTCAATGCCGTAATTTATGAATGTTAAAGTATCACATATTTTGTAATAAAAAATATATTAAATTATTATAACTGAATTTAATTTAAACAGCAATTTCTTATACTAATAATATATGTTGGTAGATATACATGTCTGATATACATGTCTCCTTAGATGTAGATATACATGCAAATAGACAAAATATAAAAGATAAATTTGAGGATAAATTATTATTAATAGTGTAATATATAATTTAAGTAGATTGTTTTACTTATAAAATTATTTTAAAAAATTTCAATATAAATATTAAAATAAAAATGTATTTATTATTGTATAAATTATAGAGTTGTGACTATTACAAATAATTCTCATGTAAAACAACGCATATCTTTATATTTATCTGTCTGGTAATTACAAAGACTTCATCATTATAACAAATATAATAAATATCGTATATTAATTAATAATACGAATTCTGATTGATATATACGTTTATATAAAATATAAATTAAGTGAGCCATTGATAAATAGATAATTTTTTCAAATATATCTACATTTTTAAATAATCATTGCATACATCACTAAAATAATATAATTCAAAAATCAATTTGTCGTTTCTTGTTAAAATTGACAAAGAAATTCTCGTGCCGCGCGCCGCTTGTTAAAATTGACAAAGAAATTCTCGTGCCGGCGGCGGCGCTTTTTTGAAATTCATGCCGCAAAGTAGGAGGAGAAAAAGAAGAAAACATGGCTTCATAAATCTGCGATCTGAAGAAATACCGTACAAATCAAGTTTAGGAGGCTTGTGGAAGTGTGACCTTTCATTAGAATCGTTGAGTGTGAATATAGGGCGATACACTAATAAAAAATGTTTCTCTCAATATGTTTCTCTATTAGCTTTAAACAGACTTCCCGTGGTGTCGACGGTCGAGCATCGTTTTCTAACTCCGGGAGTCTTGACCACCTTAGATCCATCTTTGTGGATTCTAAAGCCGCATTCTAAAGCTAATAACATTATGGCTTTTATTAATCTTCTTTTTCCCCTCTTTTCCCTTTTCTTTAACAACTAGATGCTAAATTTGATGGTACCAGTTAAAATGCCTACTTTTATAAAGAAGTGGAAGTTTAGTTTACTGTTGCGCGTTTATGCTTGTTGGGCGGTACGCTTTGCCGAGGCATGAGGCAGAGGGTGGGAAGACCAAAAGGAGACATCCACCCTCGCAGGAAGACGACATAACTTCACGTCTTGCCCTTAACCTACCCCACCGGCGAGAGATTGTATGGGATTTTTGAAGTTAAACCGGATCGAGATTATGTGGCTCGATATCGTTCACGACGGCGATGGAACGCGGCCTATTCTTTGGGGGTTAACTGGTTTTGACAGCCACCGTAGTTATCATACTTTTATGCATACCGCTCCGTCATCGTCACTTCCACTTTCTCAGACACTCCTCTGTTAAGTTCAAAATAGCACTGCGTAGTTTGCTCGTGACTACCGCGACTAATTTTTTATCACGGAGAATTAACCGAATATTTTTCAATTTTTAATTAAAAGATACGATCATTGTGTTGTAATCAAATAATTATCGACTTTAATGCAAAAAATACAAATAAATACGTGAAAAAAACTGAAGACAAAATATTGCAATTGCTTACTTAAAAAAAGGTATGTAAAAAAGAAGAATGCAAGATAAGAGCTGAGTGAAGATGAAGGGAAAGTGAAGGAAGAAAGAGATCAATCAGAGTGCCGTTGCATCCCTACTCTTCTCCCCCATAAAAGAAGCCTAGTTCTGTTTCTTGCGTGTTCGTGTGCATCCGTGTCCGATCGTGTTTCACGAGGTTTTAGTATATGTCCCTCGCGGGTCCGACAACTCAATAGCCACACACAACACCGAGGAACAAGACGCTCTCAGATTCGTCGTGTTTGGTCCCGACGATGAGTCCCCGGGGCTACTCAGGTAGGCTCCACCTAAATGACGAGGATAGCCTCCAACGTTCGTCCTCTTTCTCTCTTTCTTTCTTTGGCACACAGCCTTTTCGTCTCTCACCTGAGAGTTAGAATCTTCTGTCGGACACCCTCTAGCCTCACTGGCAGTCGACATTCTCACGCTAATTGGCCGGCAGTGCCCTCCTTGTAATTTCATTAAGGGGGTCTCGTGCCCGCGGTGAGTTTAAGGCCCCGCCAACGCGCCTGCCTCCCCTTCGTCTCTTCCTCTCTCTCTTTCTCCTTTCCACTAGATCAAATATTTGCCAGGTTTGATGGCTTTACAGAGTCCAACAGAGTCGTGAACCGAAGAATTGGAAGCCGGTATATATACCTTGAAGGACTTATATTCTCATATACCGCCAATCCGTTCGGACTAAACAACCATTCCACGTCGTTTTTCCTTCATTTAGTTTTATTAATTTTCTTCCGTGTCGATCAATAGGCAAAATCTTCTGCCTTATTGTTTGATAAATGGAATCTGTGGAAAAAGGCGAAAATATTGCGGATTTTTTAATCATTAATAAATTCAACACAATGTCTCTCCACCGTCTCATCAGCCGACAAAAGGATGCATTGTTTGCTTTGGTGTCTTACATTCCGCCTCTTTTAGGTAAATAATATACTGCGATAATGGAGTTAGACTACACAAAATCTCCTAACCTCGAGATCTTTTTGGGGGTCCGACCCGAACTCCAGGTGAGGTCCTAAATGGCACTGACATTGGCGGCAACAGAAAGTTCGAGTAACTCACCATTTCTATCGAGATTTCCAATTATTTTATTTTTATTTGTCATCCTATCATATTTTTGCTTATTTTTTATTCATATGTTATTCATTTTACTTTAACAATTTGTTATCAATGCGAGATTACAATCCAGGACAATTATCTTCCCACCTTCCCTTAGAAAATACTATTTTAAGTGATATTTTTATCTTTATATACATACTATCTACTTCAGTTTTTAACTGAAAAAAATACTGATAGAGAGTTACTAATTATTTGCTATCCATATCCTTGGTTTGGTTCGTTGTACATATTTAGCTAAGTAGCATGTATTATTGTTAAGTAGCTTTTCTCGTTATTAATAATATTGTTATTTTTTCTATAAGAATAGCACAATATTATTTTCTCTTATTAATATTCAATTATTAATATTATTTATAAATGTGCGATTATTGGAAGGTATTGAAAGCAGAAAAGAGAAATATACAAAAACATTATAAAATGAAGTTTGCAATAATACTCGGCTCATTAGTTTTCATGTTAAGATCGAATGGATCCTCGTGTCGGATCGTGTGAACGAACGATGTTAATGTTGGTCGCCACGAAAGGTCTCGCGAATGGGCGATATATGACTTCCTATCGACTTGACTTTGCCAACAGTCAGCGTCATCGCCGGGCTCACGAACCTCTTTACGGTTTCCCAAGAGAAGAATCACCAGCAAGGTCTCATGGGCGGTCGTTTCGAATGCCTCTTGGTGAACAATGTGCCAGGGTGTGCATACAATTAACCGGCGCGTTGTCGACTTTGCACGTCCTGTGTAATTGCATCGCGTTTTGCTACGTTGTATGAGCCTCCTCCACGTTCTTTTTCACGGTCTATGTGGCCCAAACGTGCCTGAGCATACGATCTGCTTGCTAGCGGAATCGCGAGTGACCATATTCTCACCCCGACAACTGGCGAACATGCATGGATAAGAATTCTTCGCTTAATCGTCGCGTTTCCTCTTTCACGTGACAGGGTCATAAGCTTTAATAATTAACATTGTCGATCATGCACATTCATGAATTATTATATTGTGTCATTAATACGTAATATGAAAAATAAAAAGAAATACTTGAATTAAATAAAAATGTATATTTTGTTAAAAGTGAACAGCTATTTTTAATATTTTTCATTAACTTTAGATCGATTGCGCGCAGTGGTATTTGCAATTATTTTACTTCAATAATCTTAATTATTTAAATTCTATTTGTGCTAGATACATGTGCTAGATAGACAAAAAGTAAATCACAAATCCATTTATGTTATACGAGTAATTTTTTTTTACTTTTATTATACATATCGGCGATTCTCATCCTCAGTCTAAAGACCATCGCATTAGGATGCTTGTAAAAACATTTATTAATGTTAAATCTATTATGAGAACCGGAGATACCAAATTATTTTGATGATACGGAAGAAATCTTTTGGGGTATTAATTTCGTTCCATGTAATTTTATAAGTGGTTGGCGCCAGCGGACTGAAGCTTCTCAAATGACCGGTCGGCGTTTTTTTCAGATTGTCGGCAAGTTAAAAATCGGGGCACTGTTGTAGATCTCGTAGATCTTGGGAGAAGCATCCATAACTGACGAACCGTGAAATCGCAATTTGCCCGCAGATTATGTTTGCCGATCGCCGAAGTTTGAGAAGCGTGAAACCGAGAGGGTGGAGCGTGACGCCACTTGATGTCGCTACTCAAGTAGCACGTGTATTTTCACACTATTAGGCTTGTTAAAAACGTTGTAACATAAAATATCCGAGAATGCATTCAATTAATGAAAAATGCAAGTCGACATATGCAAGCGCGAGTATATTGTGATTGGATTGTTAACGTGATACTGTTACTGTTATTGTATAAACAAAAAGAAGAAATTTTAATGATGTTATGTAACACGCTTTTATTAGATATTCAGACATTATTATTTATAATCATTGTAGATGTAATATCCAGAAATTTGTTAATTTTAATTTATAAATGATTATATGTATATACGTTAAATATTATGAGAGATTTTTGTGACATTTAAGACATTTATTACATCAAAATAATCTGCTTGTGCATGATAAAAGTAATATTCAAACTGCTACATAAGTCTTCAAGAAACAGCATTACAATTTTCATATACATAATTTTTCAGAAAAAAAATGGCAATAATAAGTCCTTGTGTCAAAGTCCCGAGTGCATGACACGTTCGAATCTAGATGATAGAAAGACAAAAAGACTTTAATCTCTTCTACCGGGCCGCTTTATACTTTACTACTCCGACCGCTAATATATTATCGCCGCAACTGTAATATATTTGACGTGAGTGTCGGGAAAATTAAAGCAATCCTTCTGCTGGTATCGCCGGTGGTCCAGGATCGCGAGCCGAAAGCAGGTCTCTCTCATGGTAATCGGAGATGCTTGGATACAAATATGTGCGTATTAATAGAGAGCGGCTTCACAAGGAACAGGTCTCAGGTCAGTTGAGAAAAAAGTATCAATTCACGCGGATCTAGTCTTTCCCGCAAGTATGAGACGAATTAAAATTTGACTTGGATTGGAGAGACGATTTTAACCGAACGTGTTAATTCCATAGAGAAGTCACTTATCGTAAATTTATTAAAATATATTAATTGTACAGAAATCATCTGTCATCTAAACTAGAAGAAAAGATTATTCGTTTTGTGATTGAAAATCTTTATTGTTACTTGTTAATGTAATAACATCCGATTGTAAAATAGATAAGCGAATTTAGCAGATAATTATTTTAGTGAAACTAATTTTCGTAATAAAACTTGAATACTAAATTATTTTTAACCATTTCTACACTCTTTATAAATTTTTAAAAATATAGATTTTATTAATTTTACTTATAAAAAGCGTTGATCTATTTGTTATATTGTTTTTGAAACAAAATATTTTGCGATTAAAATTTTAATCTACTTATAATGGTATCGGTCGAGCAGTGAAGATAATAATGATTATAGATAATAAATGGTCATTTTTTTAGACTGATTTTATATTGCGATGATGTTGCCGACTAGTTATTTATTGAACGTCATAAAGGATTTTACGTTTACTTACTGACCAGTTTATATTTACATACGACCGTATGCTGAAAGAAATACGATTCCATATTGCATCGAATAACTCAAAGAGCTTTTTATTATATTGGAGAAAGTTTTCTCGATGTAAGCCTACAGAAAATTATAACTCCGAACAGATATGTCAATGAGAGACTCCCTGTCTCGTTTCACTTTTTACAAGCAATGAATAAGCTGATAAAGGCAGCTAACCGTCTTTGCTATTCATTCCCTTTTTTTGAAGATATATCCCCACTCCTTGAAGGGGACACTCACTCTCTGGTATAACATAGAGCTCACTGACACAGCTTCCCGAAGTAAGGAGTGGGAGGATTGAGAAAAAAAGGATGAGAGAGGGTACAAGACAGGATAGGAGAGGACTAAGACCCCCCACGGTAAAACCTCGCACTTTCCCACATGTGGGTGATCTCGTTTTATCCTGCCGACGAGATCTCTCCTCACCTATGCATATTTTATGTCGTGCTTTCGAAAAATAAAACTGTGAAATAAGTCTGAATTCCCAAAGAAAAATTTAAATTTATACAGAGTATAAGTTTATATTTATAAGTTTAAATTTATTTTGGTATTTCTTTTTTATCATTCTATCTATACTATCAATACCCATTTATGCAATAGCAAAAAATAAAGGAATTATTAATAGAAAAAAAAAAAACTTAAATCGATTATCATATCGACTGTTCCGAATTTTTTAACTAACAGAGTAATCATACGTTACATGATTTATTTAAGTAATACAAACATGATCGGATTTCAATCAGACCTCACGATCTCGTAATGCATATCTCGAAACAGCTTTCCTGTTTCAACCGGACCTAATGTGGACTCTTTGGAATTCCTGTAGGTTGTTTCGCAAATGTTAACATCTGATGGTCGACTATCGACAAGATCAAGAATGTTATTCATTTAATATGTTATTGAGATAATAATAATTAATTCCTTATCATTATACTTTTTCTAAAAAGGATATAAATGAAAGACAAAATCATATTGTTAACAATATAATTTTCTGTCTTCAATGTCATAAACTTAGAAGGATACGAAGATACTAAGGAGTTATGAGTAGGAATAAGAACATGGAGGATATACCTTTGAAATCATTTTCTACAAACTCAGACGAGTTTTATGATCTGTTAAATCGTTTTTATGATGATGGACATATAAAAATCTACAAATTATTGTCTTATATGATTATATTGCTTCGTGAATAATTCATTTAACGATATAATAAACAAAAATATAACAATTTTATCAAAATGGGTCTCTACAGCTCTCTTTATACAATACAAAATTATAAGACAAAAAGGTCAGAATTTTAATACAGAATTTCTGCATTATTTACTCATGCGGCTTGTTATATTTATTATTTCTATAATTTTGCGCTTTTCATAATTTTCAAGCTGTTATCGCAGAAAATCAGAACGCTCGAAAGGGAAAGAATAACGTTCTAATCAATGAAGAATCGTCGTGGTTGCACGTGTGCATCCGAGGGGAACGGCAATAAGGGTGTCGCCGTTCGAAAAATGAGAATGCATTACCTCGACGCCTTCTCTCAGAGTTCTCGGCGAGATCGACGTTGGTGGCTCGGAGGATAGCACCGGCGTCTGGATCTGGATGCTATTACCAAGGCAGAAGCGACCAAGAGAGCGTCCCAGAAGCGCGATGGGGAAGAGGGCTTCTCTCCTCGCTCTCGGCAAGGCATTCCAAAACAAAGAGCCGCGATGCTGGTTCAACGGTGGACAATATGTAAATCAGCGGCTGGCCGTGGTCACGATGTCGCGACCTCGCCGTCCCGCTTCGGGCTACCTTCTTCGCCACCGCCGCCACTACCAGCTCGACTACTTCCCCTAAGAGTCTAGAAGATGTGTAACCATGCGTAATGCTGAAATTTTTGTCCGTGAGAAACATTATGGAGATAATTGAGAGTGAATTAGAAAAGAAAAGAGAAATTATTTTCATTGTTTTGTGTTAAATATACCTAAAGCTGGGGATCTTATTTACTTTACTAATTAAATATATAATAAATATCTAATTAATACTTAAAATGTTAACTTACACTAATGAAAACTTAATTTAAGTTGATTATATAAGTCTATATAAAATTCTGAATTAAAGAAATATATTCTTTAAAATTATATTCTTAATACAATTTCTATATAAACGTGTTTTTTTTAACGGAATAAGTGACATATGTTAAACAAAAGTATTGTTATAACGCAACGTTGCATGATAAATTACTTTTTTGTACTGCACTTTACGCTGGCAACTTTTGAAAGCGATGTTCAATCAATTTTGGTGCATCGTTTGAATTGAAATCATCTCGCATATCCATGCGGATACGGCTGATGATGACGCATGCACCGGTCAGGATGGCTTTAGTTCCCATGCATTTTGCGAGAACGATCGACGATATACCACGACTCCACGGTCAACTTCTTGATCGTTCCTATCTACAGCAATTAGCTGTTAAAAGTGTTCGTGTGTTTTACCGGTTATCGCCGTCCCACCCACGTGCCCGAATCCGCACGTTATCTCGCGACAAAATGCATCTCGTTCGACCGGAACAACTTGCCGAAAACGATAGCCCCGAGCTGCTGCGGTAAAAACGTCGACCGCGTCGACGATACGTTGCGAAAGAGCGGTATTTCCATAATGCCGATCGTCCCTCTTCATTCGACGCTGCGTCGAATTCTTCTTTTTCCTTTCTTCCGACCGATATCTGCGTCGTGTTCACTCTTCTAGGAAGCGGTCTCACAGTTCCCATGAACGGTACCTCTTTTCTCTGAAGCCATCTTACCGTTGACCGAGAGAAAACGCGTTGCAATCGCTAACATGGGAAATAATTCCAATTCGCGTTTTCTATGCTTGTTATGTAACGTCTTCTACTTCTTGTTTTTATTGCAATAACATTCAAGAGAAGATGCATTATCATCTTTCGTTACTTTTTTGTAAGTATTCATTCTGAACAGATAATAATTAACTTTCTCGCATACATTAACAATTTTACACGGAATATGTCTAACTTTTTTAATATTCTGTACGCACCTATGTTTATGTTTAATTGTAGTTTACCAGAATCTTTTTTCAATGAAAAAAGAATTGTAACAATTACATATAAATTTATTGATCGAAGAATTTAACACATATCGTAATGCCAAATAACTTAATTCGTTAAGATATATAACGAAAAAATTTAGAAGTAATATTCGAAACATGATATGCGTATGAAAACGAATAGTTTGAAGCAACCGCCATTAATATCTATTTAATCATGATGAGGGACATGCATGTGTTTTGTTGACGAAATAAGGATAGACCTCTTGTACTAGCCTATCGGCTAACAAGGCAAAATTAGTCGTGAAATAAATCTAGACTGTTTTAGAACGTGGTATCCGTGGTAGGAGGGCGAGGGATGAAACCTATTAGCACAGCACCGCCCCTCAATCAGCAGTAGTTAAGAATGACTGTGTGCCATGCTCGTTTTCCTCAGGTTATTTTGATTGGCGAATACAAAAAATTCACTCTCCGCACTCTTTCGTACAAATGCAAAAGAATATATGTTATTTTATACTTTTTGTGAATATTTTGCAATTTTTCTAACAATAAAATAATACCTGAGTAACAATATATATGTATATTGTAAGGGGCTAGTAAATAATTATATGATATACAATAAGTGACATTTTGATGGCACAGTCGATTGTCTGTTTCCAAGGGTAAGCCGCAGTAACCTGCGAAAACTACTCAACTTTTGAAACCTTTTGTCTTGACATTATTGTAAGTTGTCTTGAGGGTCACTAGAAACTTAGCGGGAGAACGCCTTCAGGTATTCGAGACGAATAGCGACGAGGCGAGGACGAAGAAGGACAGGGCGAGTTACATAGCGGGTGATGAAGAAGAATGAATAGTGAGTGACGAAGAGAGAGAGAGAGAGAGAGAGAGAAAGAGAGAGACTCCTTGTAGCTGTCCATGCGGGCGCACTATCCTAATTACAACGAGGTCTGGAATATTTCTTTTTTTTTCGAGTTGAAAGGAGCCGAAGTATTTGCCCGAGGCAACGGCGGGGGCTAGATTCCGGACCACTCTCAGGACTCATTTGGAGCGAAGTGCAAAAGGATCACCGGTCGGCACATCGCCGCCGTTGATGGAGCAACTGAGAAACGTGAAAGAATAGTAGTAGGAGGAACGAAGAAGAGGTAAAGCGTGTTCGTTCCGTAGGATAAAAAACGTCGCAGTTTTCCCAGCCATTCATAGCGTTGACCGATCTTTTCGGCCTCTTCTCACGTCTCATTCATATCTCGCCCTGTGAGATTCGATCGTCGATCCCTACCTGCGCCACCGGCGAAGACACTGGCGCACCATTCTTCTTTGATGCTCCTTTCCGATGGTATGTATGCGCCGGACTTTTCGAATTCCATTGCAGGAGATTCACCGACCGCCATCGATGTCTTACTCGTTTAACAAATATGTTTCTGGACTTCGGAGTCGAAGTCGTCTGATGCAGTTATTACAGTGTCTTACTTATCATATTGTATATAATTACTATAATGTTGTCTGCAATTGGAATTATTTTAATAACTATAATGTACATTTTTAAAAATTCTAATTTTAACAATATATATTATGTATATTGTTGGCTGTAGCATAAAGAATCCTGAAAAAAATTATTTTCCAAAGAGAAACTTATAAAAAGTTTTCCTTGGTACCGTATTTTACTACACGCCGAAGAATATAGTACTTTTTTTACACCAAGCAATTATCCCAACTTCTTATAAAATTCTTGAATCGTATCGCTCTTCGGCTGTCAAACGCAGCGTAGATGGGCTAACGATCTTAATGGCTAGGCAAAACATTGACACCTTGGCGGCGCTCGGGAGACCACCTGGATGAGAATACCAAAGGAAAGGCGGGTAGGGATTGTTAAACACAGAATCAGCACGAGAGAAGTGGAAATCCTTATGAGAAAGTAAGTTGGACGAACGATGACAATGAGCTAACAGCGTGGGCAAACACGGCGGCTTGGAACAGAGCCGTACCCGGGCCGATGATCATGTACTTACGCGTTTCCTCTCAAACACCGACGACGTCGACAGCTACGGAGACACGGCATCGGACACTGATCATGGGAAAAGGCAAATCCTGTTTGGTCAGGTTGAAATATTCGAGCTCGAATGCTCGAGCAACACGTGCCAATGATCAAAGAATTGCTTTGTTAATACACTCACTAAAAAGCAAATAATGAAACGTGCATAAAATAACATAACTAAAAAAAATTTAGAGACAAGTAAAATTTATTGCACGTCAAGCCATTTGATTGGATTTGATTAGTATACTTTTTTAGTAAACTAATCTATTTGTTCTTTAGATGTGAAACACTTTATTAAGTGTTTTCAATTCATCTTTCTTTAGAGGAAATTATATTTAGGGGAGGGATGAAAAAGGTAATATTAAAATAATAACAAGATTTCGAATGGTCTTTGGTTTAATATGCTACAACAGAACGGGCATTCTGAGGAGAGAAGCCCGTATTTAGATTACATATCCATACATAAAATTGTAATTTGCAGTTTATTACTACATTAAACTATATTATCAGATCATTTGTGTACAATATATGAAGCGATCGCATTAGTTAATCCAAATTCAATTTATGTGTCGCAATATATGGAACGCAATTATCCTATCATTAAAATTTTATTTTTACGGTCCTGCACGATATCTTCTTATTTACAATTATCGGAATTACTTAATTTTGCAATAAATTAAAACTTTTGAAGACCGTATATAGCTTGTCACACTGGTAATTACTTATGTGTTCCATGCATTTTTACAATTTAAGTTGTAATAAAAAGAGACAGAGATCAATTCAAAGCGTATAAAAGTTATTAGATCTATTCTTAGAAAACAATTTTAATATTAATCGACTTTTGGATCTTCAATATTGCTACATTATTTCTTAGAAAAACGTATTTTTATTAAAATTTGCAAAATAACTTTTGCGACGATATTTTCTGTCTCTAAAAAGAATACTTATAAAATAATTAACTTATCAGTATATGTGCGCGAAGGATCAACATTTATAAAGATCTACAAACTATAATGTCACATTATTTTAAAATAATAAATAATAAAATAGGAATATATAAGTAATGATCGAAGTTTGAAATAGAAACATTTAGCTGCAGCTATTTGTTCTCTTCTTTTCCCATTTTTTCTTCCATTCGCTTTTTTTCTCTGTCTCTTTTTTTTATGTCGGAACGGAAGCAAGCGTGGATCGATTCGGAAATGAACAATTAGTCGCCTGAGGGATGTTCTAGGATGCATATCACAGACGCGATGATAAGAAAATAAAAATATATTTTATGCGATGCATGTGTGCGTATATAAATAATGATTTACGCATTAAAATTGCGTCGATGATATCTCGGACTTGTACATATGATTTACATGTTGCTACTGATGTGAAAATTAAGTATGACAGTACACACCTCGATACGTTATTATTTGCAAATGATCGCACAGTAACTTTTTGGCGTGACCAATCTTTTAGAAAAGATTGGCTACGCGACTATATATGAATCGTAAGTACCAAAAAAATTCCTCTGGTATTGTTTTGAAGACTGCAATGGCGTAAGGTGTATATATGTGAGAAAATATGATTTAATTAATTTAGAAATTTATAAAAATATTAAAAATGGAGTAGATGATGATATAAAAATATATATATCTTATGCGTTAAAAATATATATATCGATTGTCATGAATAAAATTGTAAATTTGAATCGATTGAAGAAAATCTTCGTGATATACCCTGTTGCCAATAGTCTTCTACAGTCTCGCATATTATTAATAAAAAGTCGATATCGGCATAAAAAAAAAGATTACGTAAAAGAATATTTTTTAAAAGAATAATATCGAGTAAAATATAATACTAGAAGAATCTCATTTGCCAGTAAAATAATTGCGATCAAAAGTGCGAAATTAACGAGCCTCCTTAAGTTTCTGATTAGAGTTCTCATACCCTGCGAAGGTACGTCAAGAAGAGAAGTAGTAGCAACAGCGCGACACATAATGATGTTCGTCGCGAGGATGCATTCTTCTCCTTTTGCACGATGATAGTAATATTGTGATAATGAAACTCCGTACACACAGGCGAAATAATCGCATGTATGTACGGAGTTTTAATTGTGATATAGCTTTCTCTTTCTCTCTTTCATATACACTAGGCACTTTTAAGCTCAACTAGATACTTTAAATACAATTAATCGGAGTGTAAAATCTTTATAAAAATAAAATAAATAATCTGAATAAATATGGATATACTAATATTATATATATATAATGGTTATATGCAATATGATATTATGTATTGTATATAATATCATATTATATACAAACGTACATATACATATATATATATAAGTAGTCAATAAATTATTATATAAGATTGTATGAATCGCTCGCGAAGAGAGGCCTTTTTAACGAGAGGCCTTTTAATGTTGTGGGATTTTCGTGTGCATAATGTAATATGCATTTGATCACGAGAGAACTAAATTACTGCAAGGTTCAAAAGATCATATTTTATTATGAACCTTACAGCAATATTATATTTCTCCCCCTAGCTAGCTCTTTTCTCAACTTATTATTTCCTATTTTTTGAGTATAGAATGCGTGTTAAGTGTCATAAGTGTTCATATGTTCAAACCACTATATGACAAGCAAAATATTATGTGGATATAATCACGCTAGAGAAATCAATTTGAAATTTTTCATGAAATTTTTGTGTGATAACTCTTACTTTTATCGATTGTTCTATATTTTAAAATTTTTTATTTTTTATTTATTTGTAACAATCGCTTATAGTAGCAGTGATTGTTACAAATATTATTTATATTGAAAAGTATTATTAAGAATCTTAAGTCTTTACTGAAAATCGAGCCAATTAAATCGCGGCCACGTTCAATATTAATAATGTGTCGAAAGAAAAAGGGAACGGATATCACGTTCTTAGATTGTAAGATAACCGTGATACTTGATTGTTATCTCGAGAGTTATTTTACTTTCAATGTTGAACAATTGAGCTATTGAATCTATCTATCCCTACTTTTTTTCTCATATATAAGATCAAATATACACACTCACATTGTACGGCATCTTCGCGCGAAATCATAGCTTGTGTGATATGTGAATATGCATGATTATTGTGTATGTGGCCGTGAATTGAAACGGCGAAAGCCAATGGACCAATAACGATGCGGTTTTTAAATCTTTGTCTCCTATTCTTCCTCATTCTGTTCTACATGCAGCACCGCACAAAGTGACATCAAAGAGCGTCGAAGAGGATGGTGATGAGGTGTCAAGAGCATTGATGGCACTTCTATCTCAAAAATTATCATAGAAGCTTAATACATTAATGGACATTATGATGCGGTATATCAGTCGGTTCGACAATATATCAATCAATCTTCATCGTCGATACCAACAAATAGCCCGATTTTCATTGCAAAGACACATTTCGCTAAAATTGTGCTCTTCCGATAATGAGATATTTTGATAATCAGAAGATGATCCTCTTTCTCTGTCCCTTCTATCCTCTTCCCAATATCATTTCAAGAAAATGAAGCTGTCAATGACCGCGTTAATTTTCTGAGATGAGAGATGGACATCGCTTGGTAGTCCTTCTTCGGCTTTCGCTGTACAGATCTTCAGGATTTGCGCCGATTACAAACGTAGGCGTAGGTGCGAAAACACTTGTATCACGTATTCGAGGCCATTCATGTATTCTCGGAAAATCAGCCAGTCACGCAGATCACGGAACGTCATATCCGTCATCGTTCGGAAATCAGACGTCATGACATCTCGAGTGACATCCGGCCGTCGCGTAACGCTACGCTCCTCTAAAGCGACTTGGATCTCACAGAGAACCTGAGAAGAGAAAAGCATCAGGATATTAGAGACACTTGTAATACACTTGGATAATACGAGTACATTTAATGTAATAACATTTTTTAATTAAAAATGAAGATATTAAAGCAAAGATTACAGACAATTTGCAATTTTTAATATCTATGTAAAGTTGCTCTAATTTTATAAATTCAATTACTAATTTAGAGTTGATCGCAAAAGTAACGAACGTATCTTGTAAGTACGAGGATTGATATAAATGTTAATAATTTTCAATAGAAGATGACTGATTTTTCTGCAGTGATCCTTCAGAATCTGTTTTCTCGAAGTCGACGATGCTCATCAAAAATGACTTTAAAAAACGGAGGAAACTCTACAGGAATTTGAGCGCGCTCAAAGCCATTCGCCGGAATGGTCGATAAAATGGTAGTTAGCGACGATCTTTAACGTCTCAACCTTTACGTAAAACGATCGTAAAACTTGGCAAAACGTCTTTCATCGTGCTTGCGGCAACAGAAGGCAGAATAATTCAGGCTAATTGTACCGATGTTATTGTGAAAGTCGCGCACAGCAGCTTTTTTTTTATATCGCACGCCGTGAAAGAGCGACAGGTCGAATGCTCACGGCTCAGCATAATCACTTAGGAGGATAACGGAATTTGATCCGGAAACTAAACTTACCGCTCGAAGTTTCCATTCGGCTTCTGTGAATTTCTGATGATATTTAGGCTGATAATCCTTCTGATCCAAAACTACCTGCTCCAAGCCCACCGCATACTTCTGCATATATTCATACGCATCGACGAGAGACGTGTTAATCTAAAAATATATAAATCCGAACTGTTAATCATCCATTCATAATGCGTGTAGTTATTTATACACATACAATATATGTCGCGAAACAGAAATATGTATTTGAAAAAAAGATGCATATTTGTTAGAGAAATATGTACACATATTTCTAATAAATTATTAGTAATAATTACGCAGGTAGATAAAGCAACATAAACTAATATTATTGAAAGCATCACGTACTTCCAGTTTCTCGAGATGCTTCTTATCCAGCTCCTCTCCCAGTTCTTTGGGTATTTCAGATCGTGTAGGCAGCCAAGCGTAATGATTTTTCCTCCACAAATTGTGGACGCTGCCGAAGTCCGTCTTGAAAGTTTGTCTGATCTGCAAAATCATAGAAGAAAAACGTGGGCATGATTAGATGCGTCGTTTCTCTCAAAAAAGGAACCGCAGCATCGAAGAAAGATATGCAGGACTATATCAGGTTTCCTCATCGTCGTCCTCTTAGCGCGCTGCAATCTCGTGGAAATTTGAGAAAAATTATTCCGCGTGGGTGTCGCGTTATTGCTACATCGTTCTGCATATCTTTCATATTCGTTGTGCACAGGAATAGATTAAGGATTAGGGTATATAAAACGATACGTGACATGCATGTGTAAAATCATGTCGTTGTCATTCTGTTATAGGTTGTAATCGTTTATTTAACACAGCAAGCCGTTTGTTTAATTAATATTCTTCTTTATAATCTAATACGTTTTGATGCAATATTGTACATTCTTTTTAATGAAAAATATTCTTAAGGACAGAAGTATATATGATTCAGCAAGAACATAATGCGAATACAATACAGCAGCGTTTGGCACTTCGTGTATCTTGACAGCGGTGTATCTCACTGTCACTTTATATTGTCACTTCGCGAAAGGATCACGGACTAGTGCACCGCGCTGCTCTTATTGTATTTCCAGGTATTCGCCAATTGTGCCAGCACTATTGCCAGCGGCAAGTACCGATTCGCTCGCGTTAATTTCTCGCGCGGTAGCGCAGCTAAGCGACGCCACTGGATGTCAGTGAGTTTAGTCACCGATTATACGTCGTGCAACACCTCGTATACGATCAGTCTCCCGATATCCCTAGTTCCTGGTACGATGAAAACGCAGCCGGCCGTGCGAACTGCCGCGTGAGTAACGCACTGTCGGCAGTTCGTGTCGGTTGTCTATGCGAGAGAACGCGCGTGCCACGAAGTGGCGGCGCGGCGACGGCACGCTGACTTTTCGGGAATACCGGGATGGGTCAGCTAACAAAAGTCAGCTTAGTCCTTTACCCAGAAATTACTTGGAAACCCGGGCGCCGGCCGAGACACGCCAATTGTCCCATCAGGGATCGCTTACATCGGACGAGTCATTATGAATCACCCGTTGAGCCGGGAAGTGCCGCGAGAAATAGAGAGCGAGGGAAACGTGCTGCAGCTTGCGTAACATATTGGAAGTCACTTCTCGTATTCCATTTTGATATCGTGATTTGATATAGGAAATTGTACCGTTGCACTTGGCATCAGATTTTAAAGAATTAATAAATATTAATTAATAAATATTAATTTATAACAGTTATTTTATAAAATGAAATTTTATCGTACATAATTACATAATTTTTTGTATAACGTCTTGCGTTTATGTTATGTATCTTGATGCATTGACAGTCTTGCAAGCCTTCGAGGCTATGGAATAGGTCATCGGCCTCATGTTATGACAAACAATTGCGATATGGGTTTGAAGATTTAAACAACCGTCTCACACAAGAATTCCGATGTTAACATTTTACATTAATATATATTATCTAGTAAATATTGCTGCATATCGTATATGCGCATGTGGAAAGATGATTCGATCTCATTGATCTCATATCTTGGATTGTTTTCAGTGCAGATAACGCATTGCGTGCACCATTATCTCAAGCGGGAATGGAAATAATCATCGTACGATATTACTCTCACTACTCTCGTACGACCTGCGAGTGCGATAATACATTCGATCGCAAACAACATTCCTGAGAACCACACTGCCAAGAACCACGATTGCGTAGCTTGATAAATCATATATCCCTCGAGGACTGTCCTCCTATCTATCGTACATGACGCCGCGGAAAAATAAGCTTACAAATTCGCGTGCAGGTTAATGAACGAAAATATCGACACGGCCGAGTGGAAAGTAAGCATATACGTGACGACAAGTGGATTTCGAAGGCACGACAAGCGGCGGAAATTCATGGCTGGCAAGGGTAGCCCATAGAAAGGCGGCATCGCGGTAGTCATTCATTAAATTCATTCCCTCGTTATGGCATGTTCGATCTCGTGTACCTGCGACCACTCGCGCGCCGATCAGTGATCGGCCCTTCTCACGCCCCGGTCGTTACGAAAGCGTCCAAGAGAATACAAAGATATCTTTTGGGCCCATTACTTTGTATCGAAAAATATTAAATACTCACACAAGTGGCCGGCCACTAATTGCGTCATCGACTGTTACTGCTAATAATAACGCAAAGCTTCCTAGGCGTATAGGTAATAGGTATACGTAATGAGGAACCTGATGGGTAATTAAATGGAATTTTACGGTAATTTTGTGTAAGCAGTCCTCTAATAAATACATTAGCGAGACCTACGCGTCTACCTATACGAATAGTGCTCTCTCCTAAGCCTGCGTCCACCTTTCCTCCTTTCAGGTGCCGAAAAGAACTCGTTTTCATCGTCGCGTTTTATGATGTGTTAGTTACATTCACGTGGTGACTCTCAATCCGCCTGAGAATCGATACTTCGGCAAATCTTTGTTTTAACGCGATACGGAAAACGGTGCTGGAAGTCACAAAGTTCCAAAACAATCGCCGTGATCTTTGTTTCGCGCTTCGAAACGCTTGAATATTCCTCACACATTTTCGCTGCGAGATATATAAATACGGAGGAGAGATTGCGAGAGAGAGAGCGGGAACGAGCACGGGAAAAGGTGGTAAAGCGGAACAAAAAGGGTAGAATGAAAGGAATTGTCGCTAACAACCACTGGCGGCGGACAAATCTGTGGCGCGGGTCTTTTGTGCCTCGTAAAAGTCTCGTCGGCCACACTGGAGCACGAATAATCGTAAAACCGGGCTGGAAGCTGGCAGGAAGTAGGCTGGCAGGAATAGGTATGGCTCTCCGCGCGGCGCTGCCGAGGACCCGTCAAAATCAATTAGCCTTTCAGTCTTTCTTCTAGCGCGGCTTCACCGCTGTACCGCTTATTAGAAGTTATAAAATTTCGGTGTGACGGCTTCGAGACCCAATCGAATGGTTCGCGATATCGATACATCCTATGAAATTTTTTGATAATTTCGTCAATAATTTCTATAAATGTTATTGATGAACTTTGAGTAGTATATTGATTGTGCAGATTCTTAGATTTTTTTCCTGATATAGAAACGTTGTTAATCAAATTATAATTCTGATTTTTGTGATAATATTTATACGAATGTTCTTATATGACTTTATAAGGATAAATTGAGAATTCACGCGATCGCGATGGCCATCACGCAGATTACGCGTCCGGAAAATATGTCACCGCGCAGAGAAACGACGCGAGTGGACATAGAAATACAGCAGTATACCATGATAGGAGATATGTGTCGTATATATCGAGGCAAGTACATGCACTGGCAGGTTGTATATCCGGTCTGGGCTTTAGTATGCAGGCGGCGTGCCAGTGTAGCGTATAGGTGTCCATACGCGGTGGAGAGGGGGCAGCTTCCGATTCTGATTTATTGGAATCCTCCGCTTCCGATATTTTATCCGATTCCTTCACGTACTGGCGCGTCTGCACACGCGCGAAAACGTAGACGTTGTCCGTCGCTATCGCGATTTGCAAATATTGCGGACGGTTGAACTCGATTTATAAATTACTCATAGGCGGCGTATAAAGACGATGAACCACCGTGCATCGTGACGAAACAATGAAAGTTTGAAGATAAAGCAAACAGCAGAAAGACGAAACGCAACAGACAGATCCATGATCGCGAGTTGACGATTGTGCTCTAAAGATTTTCAATTATCCCGGAAGCCACTTGCGAGAATGGCTCCATCAGTTGCGAAAGATTGCGAGGTCCGCCGCAAACTTTCCTTGTCGTTTGCCACACGCGCGACAGATACATTGGTCGTGAGATTTCCGCCGTTCTCAGTATCCTTGGCTAATCTACTCCTTTCTCTCCTTGAGAGCCGGTAGACGGCCTACGCTGAACCGATAACGAGTGTTGAGGACGGTGAAGACACTGGACCACCAGACAGTGTGTCGCCGCAAGTAGATATCAGTGGAGGAAGGCGCCCCTGGAGCTGTTAGCCTCGCCGCGAGCATAGAGCCGAGCCGGAGAGGAGAGAAACTTGATTCTTCCCTGTCATCATGTTCAACTGTGACTTCATTCCTTTTCCATGCCATCTTTCATATGTCGCAAGTGGCGAGGCATTTACACGTGCGCGAGTTATTGTCTTTCTTGTCCAAGGGTAGGAATGAGAGTTGTGCGCGGCCGGTATGATATCGAATTATGCGCTGACTTAGAAAAACATCGGTATCCGGTATCGCCGCGCGATGATGTAACGGGAACGCTTTTTAACCAAGGCTTCAGCTGGAGCCGCAGGGCGAAACGGGCCCTATAACGCGGAGAGGCAGAAATACCCTTTCTCGATGCACGCGACGAATGATAATTTACTCGGTCGTATACCCGCTTCACCTAGGTAAACACCGTTCGCGCGAGTGGAGGTCGGTCTTTGTCTGGTCTTAAATGATATCTGCGATCAATCATGGGTGTCTATTTCTGGATATCATTACTTGGCGAAACGCAATCGTTTAAGAGTTAATGACCGGCGCTTTCTCGCTTCTTGCTCTTTTTTGGAAGTCTAAATTTTCTCATACATGTTATTGAAACACGCGAAATCAACAAACGGAGTTGCGTTTCAAGCGGATCACACATAAAGATATAGGATAATCTTTCTTGAAAAACGGATGAAATTTGGAATGCAAAACATCACCTCTGTTTCTGCGGTTTTCGAGTCAGTCTCTTTTTTTGGATTGCTCTTAGAAAGAAACCTTGAGAAACCGCTCGGGTCTGGTGCGTGATTTATTGTCCTTGGCCATAGATAATAAGGTACGATTGGTTGGGAAGATTCTTTCGAAACAAAAATTTCTCGCTATGTATTTATTTGCCTCATAAAATCGATTACTATTTTTAGAATCCAAAACACAGTTACAACTTTAAGAAGCATAATAGCTGAATAAATAATTGAGAATAAAGAATAGATAATTAACGTATTGTTAGGTAAAATATAATGTAATTAAAGACTGTTCAATTTAATATATTTAATGTAAATTCAACAAATTCAAAATGCGAATTTATTGTAATTTGAAATAAGAAGTGTAATCAAGTCCATATTCCAAAGTTGACCTGTAATATTTACTATTACATTATATTTTTACAATAAGCAAAAATAAAATTCATTTAATGAGACGTTTTCGAATAACGTAAAGACGCGGCATGATTTATAAGATCGGAAGCTTCTTCAAAGATCTATGTGGAACTGCGATCGAACGTTTGGATGACCGGAAGTACTACCATAACCGCCTTCCGCTCGAGGTTCCCTCACTCCAATCCCCTTCCAGAGGTCATACCAGTAATTATCGAAGAATTGATGAGCTTAATTCTTCAATAAAACCACCGATATCGTATCGACGTGAATTATAACGATAAGTATGGAAAAAAAGATACGCAGCTAAATATTTCGAAGAGGACGACAATGCGAAAAAAAGAGAGAAATATGTATTCTGTTACTTACAAATTCATCTCTAAAAAGCTGCGCATGCTTCAACGCCGTTCTCGCTTGGAGTACTATTTGGTTGAGGAGATCATGGTCCTCCAACTGAGCAATGTCCGGATTGGAGCCGTTTGTTCGTAATTTGGTAGATACGCCACAGGGATTCACCCATTTCATATCGTCCGTTTTGTTCGGGGAATTCATTACTGGGGCACTTTGCACCGACAGCGCTAGCAGAATCAACAAGGCACTGCCTAACCCTGGAAACAAAAATAGTCACCTTAGATTTCTTGTCCTATATAACGGTCTTTATTATATACATTAAATTATAATTAAATTATCTATCACAATGTGGAATTCGCTTTTATTCTATGCTATTAAAGTGCCATTTTGATAACTGGCTAAGTAAATATTAAATTATTTGAGTTTCTTGGATGAAATTGCAATTGACATCGTATTAAAGAGTGTTTCCATTTACGCATCGAACAATCAGAGCGATTCACGAGGCGCGTTTTTTGTTTTTACACGTTAATGCTTTTATTGCTCCGTATATTTCAGTACATTGTATATCCAATAGTAAGTTCTATAAAGATTGCGGAAACAGTTACAGTAATATAGTTCCATCGAAGATCCAGCGACGAACCGAGTGCCATGGGATTGAACCCATTCCGTGATGAAGATTAACTTGTGTAGGGGCATCATTAACGGAATTGTCTGAGTCTTAAGAAAAAAGGGACAAATCGAAGATACTGCTCAATGTTCGGTGGTAATCACGATTTAACGTGAGAGAGCGCGCGAGATGCCTGCGTGAAATTATCATTGAGCTTCCGGCTCATTGGCCCTCCGTTTCCACCCTCGGGGATTCACTCGTCGATAGTAAGCGCCTAAATGGTAGATTCCGATCGGGACCGTCTTATGATCATCCGGCAGTTTCAAGATCACCGCACGTCGAATTACGTTCCCGCGAATTCGTCGTCGCATTATTACGCGAGTTACGACCCTTGATGAGGGGCCTCAGATCACGTGCAGCGGTACGACGACAAACCATCAACAGTTGTGCGTACGCATTTGAAGGATGTATAACGACGGGAGACTACCGCATACGACGTGTTGCCTGCATTTAATCCATGTTCTCTTTCTCTCTCTCTCTCACTTTACCGCCGTATCGAAGAGGTCTCAAAAAATGCACGCATTGAACGTACACTGCTAAGTGTAATTGTTGATTTAAAGTTAAATCGATTTTCATAAGATATGACATTCTACATTTGTCAATATTATAAATTCTATCGTATTTATATCGGAAGTTGTATGTCTTCTTTCTCTTCTCTGAAGTCAATCGTGATCTATAATAAGAAAATGTGTACAATAAAAAGCTGTTTTCTTTTGTTGATTGACTTTATCATCGTTATTTGACAGTATTTATCGTGTTTCAAATATAACGGAGTATCATGTTGTATTTTCCGATCAGTAAAAAATGTCATTTTAAAGTATTGAGTTGAAGTTTTACACAAGTTCAGCTTTTTAATTTATATCGTTATAGTTGGACTGGACGGGTAAGCGCGCGACTGAAAACCGGAGGTGTGTCGTACCATCCGCAGGCGCTAACGAATTTAATTTTAATGTGCATGAACGCATGATGGAGCCGACGGACGCGCCGTACAAACGAAGGGAGACAGAAATGCAGACGGAAAAAGAGCGAGATGTAGAGAAAACGAGGAGTGGGACGGGGCATGGGGAGACGCCTCGAACACTTAACGCATATTAATGAGCGGCTCTTAAGTGCGTTCTGCGTTGCGATGAGAGAGCAATTTGCCGCAGGGAAGTTTGCGCCCCAAAGTGACGACGCAAAACCGTGTCGGCCAACGGCGGCGACAACATTGCCATAATTTTTAAAAACGAAACACGCTATGATTCGCTACTAGTTTATAAAACCAAATCTCAAAGACGCTAAACGTTAAATTCGTTTGCGCGCCTAATCTATGTGCTGGAATCCGTATTTTAATACAGATAGGTCACACAACGCCTAATTCGCGAAATAAGAAATAAATAAAAAGCTAAATCACGTGAATTTTTATGTAGTTATTATAGTTGCGATGACGTGTATTGTAAAACGTTGCCTCGATTCCTTCTTTTCGTAACTATATAGTTGCATAATACACAACGGCGAATCAATAAAAACACATTTTTGCACTTTATTTTCACGGAAATAATAGTAGAAAAGAAGAAGAAGAAGAAGTATCTTCGAAGGGGCGATATAATCCTGGCGGAAAACGTCCAATTAATGTCTGCTAATGATGTTAGGAGAAACACGTGTATACTTGCAACTTGCACTTTTTTCGCCCATATACGAAAAAGACCGTATCGAGAGAAAGAGAGAGAAACAGCCATTCATACTGCAAAGTATTTTTATTGCGCCGCAAAATTCACAGTGATCCACGTAAATGATCTCGGCTATCCGGATCTCCTTACTCGTCGCTCAAAGACATCGTTTACTTTCTCTTATTTCTTTAATTACTGCGCCTTTTTTCTCTCCTCGGACGTTTAATTGCTATGCGATTAGTGCTCCATGATCGGTCAATTTTGTCAGCGGAGAAAGGGATACGATGATATAGGCATACTTTCAGATAAATTCTCATTCTCGAGAAGAAAGAAATTTAAAGCCGCGTGCGATCTTGTAGTTCAAAACTTATATTTTCGTGTTTACCTAATCCAGGAACTATGCGTCGCGATTTTAATTGTTTTTCGCAGAAATACGTCGATATGCCGTATGGCGGAAAACTATTGTCGTCGATATACTATTATTGGCAAACATTATTTTTTTAACATTCTCTAAAAATTCTCTAAAAAAAATATATATATATGGATTAAATATAAATATATTAAATATATATTTTTTTCGTCGTGTAATTGCTATTTTATCAATAAAGAATAGTTAGTTCTCGAAACATTCGGCAGATGATAGGCTTTGGCGCCATTTTACCCTCCTTTATACTTTCCCTGGTACCGTCTACATATCGCCGATACCGCGAGGGCCTACCTCAACGACGACTCTCAACGACGGCGTTCCATCGAAATTCCTAAGAACCCGCGGCCGCGTTGAAAAAAGTATCGCGCACAAAGCCGGTGAACACCGGTGCAAAGCGCATCTCTGCTGTCGGCCAACAAGAAAGACGGTGAAAAATGCGGTAATGACGCACTGTCCTCGCATTGCTCGCGACAATTATACCCCATTACTCCCGACCCGCTACTCCCTTTTCTTCCGTTCGTGTCTACGGACCGAGGCACGTTGCGGTAGGTCGCAATACGCGGCGCGCATATACGTTTGACAATTTATTATAGATTATTCTCCGTCAATTTCTCGTTGTCATAAAAGAATGACGCGTGAAAGTCACCGCTATTGTAAACACGAAGTTGTATCACCCTGTCGACTTGTTCTAAAAGAGGTTTCGTCTCGCTTGAGAATGAGAGCGACAAAATGCCCATGTATCATCTGATTTTGAAGTATAAAAGTATCTGGGCATCTAGCACAGATATTTAAAAGATGAACCTCTGCAGAGGTTCAGCTTTTCACGGTTCGTAGAACCTAAGGATTTAAACCACCTGTAGGACCCTAGCTGTTCAACAGGTGGGCGGACGGAGGCAAATATACCGCACGTCCTGGCACGTGCCGTGTTTTGAATTCATTCCGGGAAATCTAGAGCTCCTCTATTATACATCCTTCTCGATTTTACTGAGAATTTGGAAGAGGCAGATAAGACAGCAAATGAAAACGCGTATAGACTTAAAAGATTCGCAAACTTGTAAACGAAGAATCGATAAGGAGGACCGTTACAAGTCGGATGACTAATACGCGTTCATCGGCATGCTCGAAAATGACGTCAAAGTCGCAAAAGAGAATGACATGAGCGACAATGAACCGAATAAAAAAAAAAGTGTAATATCATGTTTATATAATGTATATTGCATCTTTTATCTTACCGATACGCGAAAAGAAAATATTCAGAGTTACTATACATTTCTACACAAAAATTCATGTTGAGACATTGCTAATTAATTAAATAAGTAATTAAGAATCTAATATATACAATGTATTCTTTTGTACAGTGATGCTTACGAATCAAAAACATTATTTATATTATTATACAGTAGAGTTTAATGTATTATAAAAGAATGGCATAATATTATGTAAAAAAATTATAATTTTTATAAGTTAACATAAAAAGTTTAAAATTTCCATTGGCAACTGAAGAAAATAAAATCACGCATACTTGTAGACCGATAAGTATACTTAAAGCCCAGTCTAATGATACTTATCACAATACGAGCCGTTCAATGATTAAGGTTTCGAGACACACGCGGGTTTTACCATCAGGTCATAATCGCATCGCTCCGGGTGCAGATTTACGAGTCATAATCAAGTTTATCGATGTTAGCCAAGTAATAGGATTCTTGAGCTCTACTTTCACACACGAATCGGTATTTCTCTTTTCGGATCTATGACTAATATACAGAATATCACGGAAAATTTGGCTGAATCCTAAAGGTGCAACCAATTATATTCAATAGATAGGTTATTTGTGAAGTCAGTTTATATATTTTTGCGTCGATGTTACGAAAGGTTAGTAAGGAGTGAGGGGTATAAACAACTGGCTTGATGCAAATGAAGCAAATCCTGATATGATTTCTAAATCAATTCGGAGAAAGCCTTGCAGCCGGAAAGAGGATGCAACTTTTATATTGACAACGACCACGCTGCAAAGATAGAACCGTACGATGCAACAGCCGAAATATTATTAAAATAATTACGTAATACATTTTGCTGAATTATCACGACCTCGAATCAATCGATGTAGTATATATATATAATGTCCGTTTAAGGACACAATAAAAGTATTTTTTTTTTATGGCAATCAATATTGCACCTGCTAATAACTCGTTTTATGTTACATTAAAATATTTCAACATATATGACGCTCCGATTTGCAATGTATTAATCGGCGATTTCTGGATCAAAAATTTTAATTAATTTATTTTTTGTTTAGTTGTAACAAATAATGTTAATTCTCAACATTTATTTGTACAATTATCGTTGCTAGCATTAAGCTTACTGTGTAATCTGATGTTTTATGTGTGCATGTGTGTGTATGTGCGTGTATGTATGTATGTGTGCGATGGTAACTTCGACTTACTTAGAGATCTGAGTACGCTGGAGGATGCATTAGAATGTCGCGTTCTCCGATCGTGATAAAATGTTGGCATGAGGTGCGAATCACTCTTTTTCTCTCCTTTAAGCGTTTTCGCGGTTGTCTCTTTGACGTAATGACATCTCGTGACGATGTCGTCCTGATATTTGGTCTGTTGCAACGATGAGATCGCAGATTCCGATGTCAGCGCGTTGACTCGCATGGTATGGTCGCCATGGACCCGGTGGGACGTAGTCCTCTGATCGCGGGTGAGTATGATCTCCATTGGCATCGATTGATTCTCTAACGCGTTCTTCACAATCATCGTGATCGCATAACACTATCACGCGGGCACTCGCGAACGCATCAGCCTCAGAAGGCGGGAGTAGCGCCGTATCCCTCGCGGAATCTCTTCGCGTCAACGATGTATGTATGCGAGCAATAGATACACGTGCGTTATATATCTATATATGTATATAGACATGGACGGTGCGTGTGTGCTTCAACGTGTTCCGTCATACGATACCGCACCGATTCCCGATTACCTGAGGGGTTGTCACAATCGAAAAACAGTCTGCACAGATTCACAATCCGTTTGGCACTGGTCCCAGCACACGCGATGCACTGATTCTTATATGAGGGGGGTAGAGGGGTTGTGGGATCCTGAGAGAGAAAGAGGGGAGGGGGGGGTGGGTGCTTGATAAGATGGCGGGGGTACTCAAGATGAAGAGAAAGAATCAGAGGGATACACTGTTAAGGGTAGCCCTCGTGCGTTTTCCTATACTTTTTACGGTTCTTCGTCTTCGTCTTTGGTTGTCTCTTCCACTGTTATATTTCCCCGCTTCCAATTGTCCGTTTTCTTTCTCTAACGTATTTTTCACGCTTTCACAAAGCTGTGTCTCAGTTTTACACTTCTAATTGAAAAGGTAAGTTTGCTTTCAAAAGATGCTGGACGGTCACTGAATGATTTATCCCTCTTCCGATTTGCCGTACGGTCTGAGGTGCGGAGAAAGAAAGACGCGGCCAATCAAGCGAATAGACAGGATAAGAAGGCGGGCGAAGCAAATTGTTCGTTTGTCGTTATAGTAGGAGCGAACTTGTAGTTGAGCGAACTAAGGGGGAACGGTAGTGGAGGTCTATCCGTCTGCCTTGGACGTACGTAGATCACCTCTCACTGTCGTGTACAGTCTTTATCTATTGTATTCTCTTTCGTCCCTCTTTCCTCCTTCTTTTTCCCTTTCTTCCTTCCTTCCTCCCTCTTCCTTCCTGTTCGAACGCAGCTCTTTCACTCTTTCTATCACCTCGTGCGCCCCCGGTGTATGACTGTCAGTGTATGGTACTGGCCACTCCGTCGACCGGTGCCTATATACGATTGTAAAGTCACCGAAGCACGTGGCCCGCACCCCGCTTTCGGCCAATCCTCCCACCATTCCCGCCCTTCCTCGATCACCCGCGCTTGTGGTTGCTCACCTCTTCTCTCGTCTTCTATTCTTTCTATTCGTATTCTTCCTCCTTCTCTTCACCGTCAACGTCGCCACCGCCGCCACCTCCTTCGTCCATCATCTCTTCCCTTCTCCTGCACGCGTTAGGTTTCCAACACGGCTCCTACCCTCCCCACCAACGAGATCTGGTGGTTCAGGACTTCGCGACTCATTCATAACTCCTCGCGAACAACTTGGTATCCCCTCTTAATCTGCCCCCACTACGTGTACGTAGTAGGCGATAGTCACCCAACGTCGACTCACGGTCGACCTGCCGTACATTGTAGTTTCATCTCTCGAGCCTCTCTAGTGATATTAAGTATCACGAATGGATATTGAGACTTATTGTAATTAATATTTGCAAAAATTGCTCCAAGTATCGAGAAGAGATGACACAATTTTGCTAATTTATAAATAGCTCCAACAACTATAATTTAATAAATTATTATTCTTTTTCATCATTTGTATTTTTGCTTGCTTTGCTCCATTTCATTTAATGTATATAAAAGTAAAAATTCTTAACATAGAGTTTCAATTCGAGGAAAAAAAATCAATTCAAGAGAAACATTAAGTATATAGATAAATTAGTTGAATAAACGTATTTCAATATAATAATAAAAATAGAATTAAAATAAAAATGATTAGTTTTTATACTGAAATCGTAATTACGCGAAAAATATCCTTGTCGGCACGTGAATGCTCTTTCAGTCCTTATTATATCGCAGAAATGTACATAGTTGATTCATCGTGTAGTTGGTTTCTTCGTAAAAATCGTAACATATAAATGTATTGTTGCAGATAAAATGAATCTGTCGATAAAGGTAATTATAGCATAGGAACATTCCGCCTTGTAGAGATGAATGTGTGCGTCAGTAGCGCGGCCGTACGCGCGATTCCGCTAATTGTCGACGAAGGCGTGACACCATTCGTTATCCCCGGTCGAGAATCTCGTACGTCCGTAGCATCTTCGTTATCATTGCGAAAAGTTCATGGCATTAATGAACGATGTTAATAATGGTAGGTCGCGATTCTTCGTCATGGCAACGTCAGTACGTACACATACATTTCAGTAGACACAACAATGATGCTGATAGTATTCATGATGACGTTAATAGTAATTACTACAATGTTTCGTGCGGTTGCCCATGCCACAGTGTCGTTGTCAGATCTTGACATTGTCAGAATAAAAAGATCTTCAGAGTCGAAGACTTACCACTTTGTATGTGTATTTATATTTCTCTTATCATGTTTAACAAAATAGTATCTTATACACTTATTGAAAATGTTTAATCTGATATTAGCATATAATAAACTTGATTCATGAATTGTATATATACTGTTAGTTCTTTCCACGTTGCATGTCAATTAATCATCATATTAATTTTCAAAATTGATGAATCAAAGTATACATCCGATACAGATGGAATTTTTTTGCAGAAGCGGGAAGATTTCCACCTGATCAAGTGATCCAGGTTCTTCCCCTCTCGCGCTTCGAATTTTCTCACCGCGGCGCACACACTCCCCACTCAAAACTACGTTCGTATCCTCTTTTACCTCCCACTTAGAGTCAATGATGACGTCTCCTTTCACTAGCTCTTGAATGCTTACGTACATTCGTACCTCCGTATTACTGAAGTTGGAAGTATGCACGCGTCTGTGACAAATCGGTTGTACTTCCGAAAGGATTTTCTTAGAATGAACACCGGATTCTCGGTGCAAGATATGATTCCGACTGACAAATATTTTCGAGGAATCTAGTCTAAGATGTGGTCCAGATGTGGTTATTTGTAATTAAGACGGAAAGATTTAGGAGAGATTTTTAATTAATTATTGTGGTGGAGTTAATTATATATAACACACGTGCTCTTGACGTTGCGTAATATGACAAATTAATTATAACAATCGTACGGATAACCTTTGAGACAATAATATAGAATATATGTTTCCATTCTGATTGATCATTAAATGTAAATTAAAAATGTTATTAATGAAGATTACTTTGTTGATGTAAAACAGTTTTGATAAGAATTTTTAATACATATATATTATATATAATATAGTCTCCGACTTGCATCTCGAAAAAGTGGCGAGCGAACCACGTGAGGCTTGTAAATTTGAAGCCCCTGATTGCATCACCTAATGTAATCAGTCAATGAATAACGCAATGGATTCTCTATCAAAGTTTCTTAAAATCGTATTAGATTCATTTTCGATAGATTAGCCCCCTTTAATGAAATTTTTGATATCATCCGTTTTTAACAAATGTTTTCAATTATTGGCACTTCTTATATTATCTTACTAAAAACTCGCTAAGATAATAAATAATTTTATGTCTAGTTTCGTAAGCCATAATGAGTTACGAAAAGGTTTTGATACTATATTCAAGAAAAGATTACATTTAACATGTCACGATCTGGAGTTTTTTGAATTGAATAGAAAAAATATTAGAAAACTCGACATAACTTATAATTTATAGCGATTAAATGGCACCAAAAATAGCATTATAAATACGACACACCTGTCTATCCGGACTAAACCGCAAGAATTCTGAAGTAATGGATTAGAAGGATATATTTCGGAAAAAAATGAAAAGAATAAAAATCACAAAAGAAAAAAGAACCCTTAAAACTTATACCGTTACAAATGGTACCGTGTTACGTCTCGGTCAATTCTTTTACTTAGCATTCACCGCTACATATACCTGCCTGCAGTCTTTTTATTGCCTTATAACTCAGCTTTCTCACAAAATATATTGACTTTACAAATAATATTGACATGTCTAAGAATTTTTATTTTTTAAATGTTTTTTAGTGCTTTTTAAAAATAAACTTTTTTAAGTTAATCAACTAATTTACTTTTTTATTGAACTTTTCAAATGTGCTTTTTTAAAATAAAACAATGTTTTGTTAATTTTGTAATTATTAGTTTTATGAAGGATGTGTTGATATGTATGTAGTTATTCGTGAACAAAATGAAAACTGCTGCACGACTATCGGCCATGTGATACTAACTATTGCTTAAAAACTATAGATAAAATCGGTAAAAGTCACGAGTTATTATTGATAAAGCAACATGGCACATGGCATTGATGCCGAAAGTGTCATGAATAAATGACCTAGATTAACAAGGCGAGATATATTATTATAGACAAATTAAATCGATGAGAAGAGAATATATAATTTCTCGAGACTTGTATGTCCGTGTGTGTGTTATGTACGCGCGCGATGAATGCTATCTAATACTTAAATACCACTTTAGAGTCACAAAAAATAAAATTCTTATATTTTATATTCTTCTTGAAATTGTTCATGTTAATTACGTATTAACATATACTAAAATTAAATAAAATTATTAAAAATTTTAATAATATTAGGAATAATATTGTATTTTTGTATTATTGTTTTACATACAATATACGAATATTGACAAAAATACATTTAGGTACTGTTAATTTTTCATATATTTTTTGTGTAGTTTATTATATCCAGAGTTTACGAGTATCTTGCACATATTTAGTTAATGAAGAAGCGTACACGAATGGGACATCGGGAGACGCATTTTAATTTGAAGAATGCTCTACGTGACTGTCCTCACGGTTTCGTCTATCAATTTGTGAAATAACAGATCACGCATTATGCAAAACTACTACGCGCTTGTAATACGATGTGATGGAGAGAACAGTACAGAGAAAGATGATGTGATTAAAAACTGCGTGGATACTACGTAAGACTTTCGAGCGCGTGTACGCATCATATCATGTGAGGGAGTGACTGTAAAAAGTTATCCTCGATAAATAACACGCTGAAATTATTTCTCTCTTGCTAATTAAACTCAAATATATAATTTTTATTATTAAATATCAGTAAGATCTCCATGCTATTTTTTCCGTTATTTATCCTATTATTAATCTCTATATATTTAAGCAGATAAAAGATTAAAACTCTTGGAATTCAACCGATGTTCAATCCACATAAAACTTCCTTTATATTTTGCCTACATAAAATGTATTATTGCACCTTGCTCTACCATTTTTTATTTATCGCATGTGATACAGCGCCGGCGCGTCCCTTTCTTCGAATGTACGTGATTTTCTAATGAGAATGCAAGAATAACATCGCGCCGTAGGATATCGAAAATGTAGATAGTGTACTTGAGGAATTTTCAGATGAAAATATTTTTCGCACTAGGCGATCTCAATTGAATTTTGATATATTATCATCCTGAGAATCGCAATATTTAAACAACAAAATTCTGCATTCCAAAGTAATTATTTTTATCGCTAACTTTCTATCACTGTTTGTTATTATATATCTTATATCTTATAGAACTTTTATAAATAAATACAGCAAATATTCTCGATTCTGAAAATATTACGCGGATATTTATTATAGGCATAAATAATACACAGATATAGTAAAGATGGTAAATGATTAAAAATTCTATTATTCAGATTGGTGATTTTATTCCTGATTCTCTTCGCGCAAATTGTGTTTGTCCTAAGTTGTAGCTTCAAAAAATGACACTAATCGTCTAAGATGGATGGGTTCATGTTTTAAGAAATCGACCGTGATTCGTGACGACAATACCACATATATTTCCTCTCAGTAATATGCATGCGTTTCCTTCCGTTTACGACAGGGCATGAGAGTTAAGTGGTGACTAGACCGAGTTTACGCAGAAAACGCACGCGGTCGCGTGGCCCGCAAGAAAAAACAGCTGTAACGAAAGCCAAGCGGAAGGTCCTGCTTAATTAATGAGTCAATGTGATCATTGTTTCGTTGGAAACGCACGCGTTTTCCGCCGAAAATGAAGTGCGCGATGCGCGTACGCGGGCCGCGTGTGACGAATCTATCCTTGCCGGCTTCTACAAGATTGACACATAGGACTCGTTACTTATGGAAATTAGTCTAATTTCGTATCGCGGTTGGCCATTATGCTCGTAGTCACGCATCAACGCGTAATGCCCATCATCATAACCGATAATCACTTCGATGGAAATACAAGAGGAGAATCGCGGGAATTGCGCGCGAACGAACACGTGCGCAACATAGATATCGAGATATTGTTTTTCAAGGTAAAAGGGCTCAAAACTGTGTAATGTAAGTATATATCGGTTACAGGTGTATTCTCAGCCGTATATGCTCCAATCACTTGTCACGAAAAAGAAGAAAATTTTCTTAGTGGAATCTGAGCTATATGATTATTGATTAATTGCAATTATATGTTACGTATATACATATATAAATAATTAATTGATTCTCTATATATATACATTATATATGATATACATTAATTGATATTGTAAAATATGACATATTTGCGAAATATTAATTAAATTTTATATTTAAATAAAAAATATCTAAACAAAAATTTATAGTCCCGCCGATTCCATGGATTTCAATTACATTATGCAGATTTTATTTGCAATAGTGTTTAAAAATAATTACATATTTGTTCGTGTACAGATTTTTTTATTAGATATCTAGCCGGATGGCAAAATCTTAGGAAGTATTTTACATAATTAAAATAAAAAAAAAACGATTTTTTGAAATTATTTAATTGTATAATTTTATTTTTTTTAAATTTTATTTTGGATTGTAATAGGTAAAACTTAAATTCAAAGTCGTAATTTCAGGTATTCGAGTTTAAAAAAGTGAATGCAATTGAATAGATAGTGTTTAGTAATTTATAAATATCTAACGATGCTATTGTGCTTTTAGACGATATATTACCTGCTTTAAAAAGAATTGAATTTTGAAGGATTTTACTTTTTGTGTATAGAGTGTAGCATAAAACTTCTTTTGACAGATACTGACGAAGCAGCGGAGACATTTAAAATTGAAGGCTAGAAAAGAATAAAAGTATAATGAGCTAATATAATATATAAGACGTAGTTAACGTGCTTTTTTAGCCTGATCCATTCGTTTTTGTCTGAGTGACATGCAGTGATTCTATTCTGCCATGAAATACGCAATGGAGATGAAATGTGACAAATGTTTGTAATTTTCTGACGGTTTTATACATCTTCAAAAATGGTTTAAGGCAGGTTTTTGAATCTGTCTTTTGAAGTACTTTGTCCTTTCTGTTGTTTCGACAGTTTGTTAAATTTAAATGAATAGACAAATATTTATGAATGACGAAAATCTTTCCGGTCAAGAAAATTCTCGTATAAACAACGGTAGCGAAACTTTCCCACGCACTTTGATTTGTATGTTTCAACTATTCTTATTTTTAAGTCAGGAAAATATCGTTCCACAGTTTAAGCAAAAAACAACCGGTTAAGAGTAAATTCTGCTAACATTAAGCAAATTCTGCCAAAAAATGCTTCGTCGATTTAAAAACGGTGATTCCAATTGGATTTCTGATATTATTACAGGAATGAGAACCTAAACCTATCAATATGATCCAGAAACTAAGCCGTAATAGCCTGTTTGAGTTTTTCCTGATAAAATTTTGTCAGTGAAAGTGAAATAAGGTTAAATCTTAGTTTGAAAAACAAGTAACGCTAATGCTTGTAGAAATAATTCCAGCAAAAACGAAGATGTATAAAGTGTCAAAGAGAGTACTTCGAGACAATATAATGGTTAAAGGTGCAATTTTTCATTGGTATGTGTTTCAAAACTTTATTAATAATTCTCGTATAGCCAGTAACTGGCTAGGAATCTAGTTAAATTTCCATCGCATAATATGACATATAATTATTAATATTTCGCACATTATAAAAATAATTACAAATACATACATTTTACTTGAATATTATTTTGGGTATTTATATATGCAAATTTCATAATTTTAATTCTCTTATTTTTCATTTTTATTTTTCAATTTTTTTATTATTGTCAAATGTATACAATGGATATATTCCCGAAAGAAACAAACCAAAATGTAACGAGCAATTGATCAATAATGGCCAGATTTCTCTCTCTGAAAAATTTAGGTAGAAAATTAAAAACGTGAAATTTATAGAAGTAAAAAGATTAAAATTAAGAAATCTATATATATCATAAATAAATTCAAGTAAGAACATGTATTTGTGTAATTGTTTCTATAATATGCGAAACATGAAATAATTCAATGTTATATTACGCGATGAAAATCTGTTGGAGCAAAATTTACACAAACAATTTAGTGTAAATTTAGTATCTTTCTAACAATTAGTGCCGCCGATTCTTATATAGCGTTTACTGCAACGTTAATCATAGTTTTAATTAAAATATGTGAGGCTTATTCAAAATTATACCTATTTTTACAATTAAAACTGTTCTGTATTTTAATTATATATTATATTGTATGCAATATTAATATTTTATTTCTACCTCCTTAAGATTTATAATAGCAAGGTAAAGTATTCATAAGAATGGCTTATGTCACGATTATTTACATATTTGGCGTGGCGCTCTGGATCTCGTGTATGAATCATTAACTCTAAAAGCAACAATGTTTGCAAGGTTTGAGTCACTAACAAAGCAACTAATAAGGTAACATGTTACAATCATTGGCTATACTTATCATATTCTATATACATTTTAAGTTACAATAATTTTTAAACTGTGAAATTATCATTTATAAAATTATAGTATACAAATTTTAGTTTTATGTTTTCTAAAATAGTCACAAGTTCAAATATGTTATTTATAACTTAATATACAAACAATTAAAAAAAAAAAAACTGATGATACATATAAAAAGAAAGGTATAAATGTCTCTTAAATGTAGGTATTATTTATGTGTCAGTTGCAAATTTTGTTCACGGCCAGATTTATAAATTATTGTTTGCAAAGAATCCGTTACATTTGATGAAGAGGTAACAAACGTTATCAGAGATAATAGGCTCACGCATTGTGGCGTTCGCGCGATGCAGTTCATTGTACTCAATCGAGTACGGTAATCTCGCGAAGGAGAATACAAGAGCATCTCAAGCCGCCAACCGGTTAGGATTTTGCGCGCGGCATTACGCGAGCAAGCGCATTCGAAGCGCGTACGAATGCGCGCGCTAAAAAACGGCATTTAACCGTCCGAAGTGGAAAAGACGGGTGTAATTTTTTGAAGGAGGCAATTATCGATTCGTGTGGTCCCCGTGATGGCAGCGGTTACAAAAAGCGGATAGAGACATCACATTCCAATGGTGCAGAAGGTATGCCGGAACATCGATAGGTCCTTCGATTTTCGTTACCTTGCTAACATTTATGTATAGGGACCACCCAAGGCTTCTCCATTGGAGCAATATTTAATGCTTGTTTGTGAGGATGCATTTTGTGAAAATCCGAAAAATATGAATTAAACGCCAAAAAAAAAAGGACAAAAGTTTTACCCAATCTGTTTTACGACGTTTTCATTAGTATAATGCCTTACCAACAATATTTATCCACAGGCCTTAGGACCCGTATAATTAAGTGTGAAGAAACCTGTGACAAAGGTTTAAGATCGTTGCATAGAAAATGGGACGACCAAAATGCTTTAAGAGACCGCGCGTTAAACAACAATAAAATGTAAAATTGTCGTTTGTTGCAAAATGTTGATCAAAAAATGCTATTAATTCTTCTTATACTTAGAAAAATTCTACGGGGTCATTAATTTTAAAATATACCGTCAGGAATAACGAAATAAATTCGTATCTGATTTATTATTTTTTTATTTCACTGCGTATATCGAAAGAAATCATGACTTACCATTCTGAAGAGGGCGGGATTTGAAAATTTCTCGGCACGCGATATCAGCAGTCATTTATTCCAGCATTCACAGCAATGGGTTTGTCTCATTTCAGGAGGTGCGCTGGCTAACGTGACTATATCGACGAAAGCGCTGAGTATATTCCGACAAAGTACAAGAGGCCACGAGATAATCGACATGCCACTTTATCGTGAATTTTGTGGCGATGTAGTAGCAGTTGGAAAAACCGGAGTTCGAAGGTTGGTAAAGTTCGTTTTGCTTTTACGAGTCTGTAACGATGTTACGATACGCAACGGGAAAAACAAAAGGGTACGCGTGACGCGATACATCTGGATATAAGTTCTTATCGATGTTTTGCATTACCGTAATTACAGGTCTGTATTAATGTTACGATTGCTACACAATTCGTCATACAATTACTTTTTGTAGTGTTTGATAATATATTTGACGTGATGTAGGTATTTTGCATTACGTTATTATAATTTCAATATGTCTATAAACGAAAGACAAGTAATGATTTAATATGACTTATTTTATTTAATGAGATTAGCGTAGTACAAATTTTAACGACTAATGATATGAAATAATAATTATTTTCTCTCTTTCTTTTAGTCTAATCAGTCAATGAAGTTAATGTAAAGTTAAGATTAATTGATTCTGTTCGATCGTAACACTATCTGCAAAACATGTTTGTAAATCGGTTATTTACGAAATAATAATTATCTGTGATTACTCCTTGTTTACATCCGGTATATATTGAACAAAGATTTATTTACTGCGCATGTGCGTCACTATGCTAACGAAATTTTTCTGTAAATATAAACCAGGATATCCTCTCGACACAAGCTGTTTTGTATATACATTAACAGCATGCCTCTAAAAAAGTTTCAACATCTTACGCGCGATGACGTTCACTAATATCCACCCGCAATATTAATTGCAAAATTGCAATATGTATTTCGTCGTTTGAAACTTATATTTTCGGTGTATTATAACGCAAATCTTTAAGCAAATCTCAAAGTCTCATGGCACGCGATTACACGGCTCGTGATTACATATTCGTCTATTTCACTTAACTTTGCGTTTCTTAAATATCGGTAACACTATCACACATTCGATCGGATATGCCGTATCACATCTTCACGCGGAATCTATCGTTAAACAACTGGGAATAAATGATGCGAAGTTTTAAAGTGTGAAATGACGCAACGATTCAGACGTTGATGTAATAATAACGAATTCAACCACATATTTTTTTTTAGCTCAAGAACAAGATCCGAGTTGTTATAAACATCTCTATAAATATTATATTTGACGTGAGTTTAGACGTTATTATATAATTTTTACAGATTAATTAGATTATTTCAATAAGCAAACAAATAAATGTTTTTTAAAACAACAATAGCATTTTGTACACTCTGAAAATGTTTTTATTATTTAAAAAAATTGATTGTGTTTGAGAAATACCAATTTTAAATATTTCACAAATGGAAATAAGTTTGTTAGTAGTAAAGTAAATTATACTAAATAATTACATATATTGAATACAATATATTATATTACTATATTATATTAAATATTTAATACAGATTTAACTTTGTATATTTAGAGCACAGTAATTTAAAGTAATAATTGCTCTACTTTCAGAAAATATTTAAAAAAATTATATTAAAAATTTAATTTTGTAATTAAATATGTCTACTACTATGATCATGGGTAGTTTCATTTATCACGATTCTCAATTATTAATATAATATGTTTCTTTTACATTAGGCACGAAAAAAAATTGAGAGTTCTATTGATAGCTTGGAAATTCATATCTTCGGATATTGCCAGTCATCGTTATGCCAATCTTGATATGTAAATACTGTCTCGTCTACGCTATTGATTGCTAATTTTCTTGAAATACGTAGAATTATAAATTCGTCTTTTTACATTGCCATCATTACGAGAAAAAAATTTAACTTTTATCAGGCACTTGGGGGGAGCGGAGGAAGGCTAATCTCGAAATTATTTTACTTACAGAAATATACATATAATCAGGAAATCATTATTACATAGCAATCAAGATTAAGTAAGAAGAAATAAGCAGTTTTAATCGAGTCATTTTTATCTTCGCTTATCTCCTAATATAAAAAGGCGGAAATAAAATTTTAAATGTAACATGTTCAATTGCCATATGATACTGGCGTCATGCCTACTATGTTATTGTAAAAACAGGAAACACGTTCTCGACATACTGATCGGTTCTTATCTTACTCTGGTTCCGGTCGCGAAATCATCTAACTTTCGGATTGGATTCCGACTCTCGAAACTGCACTGTCGGTTTGACAACGAACTGCTGCCCTGATGCGCTATTTTAGTTGGTTTCAAGTATACCATAGCAGGAGGAGCGCGTATCTTAAACTTAAAGTGCATCCGCGGCCGTGATTGCCAGACATTGAGTTACGAAGAGATGTTTGCTTATAGTTAGATACGATAGACGGTAAATATCTTTTGATTTAAATAAAAATGTTTTATTGATTGGTCTGTTATTCATGTATACGATTCAATATTCATAGCTGAAGTTTTTACTAGAAGTTTAATCCTGTATTACATAATTAGCGTGAAATTATATCTCTCAAAAATATTGAATAAAAAATATTTTTTAAAAATAATTTCACGATATAATTATTTTTATATATACAATATCGGACAGAATCAGATTTATTTATATATAATTAAAGTGCGGAGAATGACCTTACAGATTTACTCGAATACTCTAGATAGATGTGAATCAACTCATGTACTTCCTCCAATCTTTGATTCACGCGCACGCCTTCGTCTTGTCTGGTTGTAACCGTCTGCTATTATTTTTAGCGCGTGATCACTACGCCGCGCGAACACGAAAAGAAAGAGGGAGAGATCGTTTGTAAGACGCGGTTCTAATGCCGACTGAGTATATTAGGTCATCCCGCGGGCTTGGCTTGCATAATTATTGGCTCTTCTGTCACCAAAGGCCGACCCGCGTATAACACCGTTGCGTTGCTCTTACCGCACCTTCCAGCCGCGGCATTCATCAACGTGGTATGCGTAAAAATAAGCGCTATATGCGTTTGTATAGTATATGAATATAATTTATAATATAGTGCATGAATTTGAAAACTTCTGTTTCGTCAAGCAATTAAAAGTTCAGTCAAATCGCAAATCACGAATTACGATAGCAAAATTATCAAAGTTTGAATAAATAATATTGATTGTCTTTAGAAAAATATTACTTTTACTTTGATTACACAAGTATTTCTCTTACGACAGACCGTAATATACGGTGTACTTGAATGTTATTAATCGATAAGGTTCACTGATTCAAATGTGTGCAAGCGCAATGACACATGTGGAAACTCCTGTTAACGATCATTGAACACTCTCCTGAGTCTCGTAAGTTACGAGGTAAGATCCTTCGCTATTTTATGCGAGGGTAACAATGTGCTATAAGAAAGCCTTGTCAGGATTTTCCAATTGTGTCACGAGACGCAGGTGTATTTTTCTGTTATAATAAATGCTAAAAAGTCCGAGGCGCAGAAAATACAATGTAAAAAATTAAATTAATTATAGTTGTCAAATTAGCGCTTCGTCAGTGCTAAAAAATATTGATTATTGATGATACGGATTACGGTTTTTACGTAAGTTGCAAAGATCTTGCTATACATCATAATATCGTAATATCAAACTGTAGTTGTATGTCGATGAGTAAGATAAATTCACTTATGAAGCTTTCCTCGATTCGTGGAAAAAGCGCGGGAAAACAGCTGAGTCGTGTTATCGGAGCTCCAGAAACTTTCTATTCACACAGACGAGAACAGTAGCCTTTCGTACACCACAGAGTTAAGTACGGATTTCACTACTACAATATCTTTTTGTTGAAAATACATCGAATTATAATAATCTTATATAGTGACATATGTACAAGAAGTTAAGTTTAGCTTCATAATTTTTCGATTTTAATAGTGCATTTTATTTATATAATACGTAGTTCTTGAATATAGAAGAAACGAATCTCTACAATGCATTGAATAATTATTATAATCCGGATAGTGAAGAAAATCGTATAAAGTACCAGAAAGGTAAGAGAAGCTTTCGAATGCTATAAAACAATAACATAATTTTTGCAAAAGTATAGAACAATGAATCAACATGCCACATATACGTAACTCTACTCTACTCTTGATTCTCACGCGTTAAATAAGTAATACGTCTATTATTCTTGCAAGCTTAATAAATATAAAATAGAAAATAGTGCTGTTAGAGTATATGGGGCGAACAAAATAATTTTTTAATATAAAATAATTTTTTTATTTAAATATTTTACTGTTATTTGAATTTACAGGTATTATCTGACATTGTGAAAAGTTCTAGGATATATATAAGGATATATTTAGAGATATCCGGATATTAGCATAGCGTTAATATAAGATATATAAAATTTCGCAAATGTAATAATTTTACATTTTTTCACATGATAAGTGAAACGCTCAACGTAAACAAATATACAATTCTTTTTACGTAAAAAACATTCCGTCATAATTTATTTTCATAAACTAATTTTTAACGCAATTTATTATTTAATAAATATATTTAATGTCAAGATTGTGATAATACTACTGAAGTTTACGAATGAAGTTTACGAATGACTTGTATTCAATTATTCACGAGAAGTATGCGCAATGTTAACCCATTGCGGTTAGTGAGAGTCAATGCAAATGATACTCGCGACGCTGTCGTCTGGACGATATCCTCATTTTCACACTTCTTTCTGAGAAAACAATCTTATAGGTCAATTTTGTGTGGTAGTTGCCGGTCATTCTTTCTCTCTACCGGACACATAACATCCGCCGAACACATAGTATAAAACTATTTCATAAAGATTCTCTGAAGTACATATGACTAACCAATCAGATATTTCGTTCTTCAAAAAAGTTTCGTTGTAATAAAGAAGATGATCTGTTTTAGCATTAAATATATTTATTAATTATTTTGATAATAGAGAATATAGCCTATAATTAATACGAGGAAAATAAAAAATTGAAAATATTAAGCAATTTAAAGATTTTCAATTGTTATATACAAGATAAATAATTTACATATGCATATATTTTTGTTTGTTTTAATTATTTGGGGTAAACATTTTTCAGATTCAATTATTATTGAATATTATTACTGAACACATTATGTACTACATGAAATATAAAGAGTACAACAACCTATCATGGTATTTTTCTATCTGTGCAAGACGATGAAAGGCAGTCGATTACCGTAGATGCGTAGATGGATATTGCGTTTGCACCAGCGATACTGTTGTTTCTCGCAGTGAATCGAAGAAGAAATCATCGGCATCAAGGCAAACGACTCACGAGGAAAATTAAATGAACAATATGCGGCTCGCGTACTCCCTAATCGTTGAAGCTTGACTTTGATATCACGGTAATAATACACGTGTGCAACGCACGTTTCTTACGCGCTCCTCAGATTATTTTTTTTATCGAATTTTTCTGTCACGCTCGTTTCACAGTTCTCAACGATTTTAATCAATTTCGCTCACGTTCGATGATACGGCACTATTTTTCTCTGGGTTAAGTAACGCCACTCATTAAAATGCTATTAAATAATAAAAAATAGATTGTAACTGATTACATCGTTATCACACAGATGACCTTTCCGCAAAGTTTGACGTCAGTGCGATACTGCTTGTAATTGATGTTGTGTTATAAATTATCTTACACTGCGGAAATTCTCGTAAAATATAATTTGTTAATTTAATACGCAATAAACTGCATGTAATTCTTTATCGATTTGTCAAGCGTGACGCTTTCGCTTTCCGTTGGGTGCCGGATATCGGTACCCAAAATGACGGCAACACCGACCACCCACGTCATTTCACGTCACGAATGCTACGTCATAAGTTTCTTAGACTTCAAGTAATATCTTGTTGCCTCTATCATAACATGCGTAACATTTCTCGTCACAAGAATGTCAATCAGTTAATTAATTTGGTAACGGATGTAACACTAAGTTGGTTCATTGTCGAAACAGGATGTATCAATGTGCCGGCGGGAATTTAATATCAAAGATAAGCGACAATGTCTTGAGCTATCATAAACTCAGTTGGCATCGGTTTCACGATTATCGCGACGTAATACATCTCACGGGGGATAAGTTTAAACACCTATGCACTTTCGATAAGCATTCATGTGAACATATAAATAAGTGAAGTTCAAGTCATAATAAATAAAGATAAAGAAATATTTTTCTAAAATTTTCTATTATAAAGTGCTATTTTTTCTTTTTGATTGACAACGAATCAAAATTTATGTATTACGTCTCGATAGACAATTGTAAAAACAAATTCTCAACATTTTTTATTAACTCACCTTATCCTGCGAGGAAAGGTGGATCCCTTGATCAAGAAAGTTCGACCTGCAACAGAAGAAGATAAGAATTAACATCTTTGGAAAATTTTAAAATAGGTTTTTTTTGTAATGTATGCGACACTTTCAATATGTCTATTTATCGTGCTTTCTCGTTGCATGAAATTTTGTTCTCTAGCGGGGATAAACGCGCGAGACAGGATGCGAAGTCCGCGATATTTTAAAGCTTTATGCAACGATTATGTTACGCCGAGCAGGATATTCTCTTGGAATATCCCCCACGTGTATTTATCCTGCGCTCAACTTCGTTAGTCCGTAAGTCAGATTTACCGCTGCTGTAATAGTTGCTTGGCGGAAGAAAAAAAGCAGTCATCCTTCAAGTATGCGGGTATTGTTTCTTAATAACATGCTTTGAATCATGCTCGCTTAGTAGACGAGTCTTCGAGATACATCGCATTCGATTGTTGTGCCGCGCAATGTATTTACATTTATTGATGTCGTAGCAAAGGTCAGCTTGCATTTGTGCAATTTCATGTCACGTTTTGAAAAGAGTATACATATATGTATATCTTGTGTATATATTAAATATTATTTACTATTTAATATAATATATAATATATATAATTTTCTATTCTATTCTATATTTATAGACATATGTTCTAAAAAAATAAAACTAGTTTTATTTTTTGGGAAATTGCATATATATAAACACATATCATATTTTTATATGTAAAAAAGGAATTAATTTTTAAAACAATAAATTTATTCATATTAATTAAATATTGCAAACTACTTACTTAAATATTATTACGCAGTATAAGGAATAAATAATGCAAAAATAAAAAATATTAAACGGAACTTGTCGGTAATATTATCTTGTTTTTTTGCAAGCGGAAGATATTGAATATACATTGCTTTCTGTCACGTTAATTTTTCTCACGCGAGCAAGGTCAGGTGGGATGATATGGACATTGCAACGGACTTTATCAGCTTCGTAGATGAATTGCACCTGTTGCAGCGACTTCTTCGTAATCACCACAGATTTCTTCACAGGAGAGACCAGTTGTGCTTGCCAGTGCAAGCAGCAGGCGTAAGTTGTATATCATTTGTACTTGCCTGACACCGCATACTAAGAACTGATCTTCTTCTCGGATCACATCCGACTTGATATTGTAACTTATAATGTGTCTTAAATACTTAAATCAATTAATACTTATCTTCTTTTTGCAATAAAACATCAAAAAGATTCAATATAATATACGATAAATATATATATTCGTTGATAATATCTTTAAATCAGGTTCGTTTTTTTATATGTATATTTTAGAAATTAAAAGAATTAATAGACCGCATGTGTACAGAGCACCCTATGTATGCACAAGTTGCGGTCACACGATGGCACGTGGTCGGAGCAGCCGGTGCCCATCCGAGTATACACTTGTCGCTCGTAACGCGCTGGTATGTAAGATTATTTCCTCCGAATGATTCATCATCGCACTGATGCCCTTCGGGGTCGGGACGGTGGAGCTTCACTTGGGGTCGGAAGATCGCACGATATCATCTTACCCTCTTAGCGTGCACCTGTGCAATTCTTGTCTCAGCTGCCGTCATGCGGTATGCGCGTTGACTTGAGATATACCTCACACGTCGGCCGCTTCATCCTTTACGTCCGATAAATTGTCTCTGCTCTATCTCTTTAGAGTATTCATTTCTTTTGATAAGATTTCCGACAGGTCCTAGGTGCTTATATCGCCGTCAACAGCATGTGCCTCCGGCTTCTTACGTTCATTCATGCTTTCATTCAGAGTATCGATTAACTTGGCAATGCGACGCGTAGACATTTGTATCAACTGTATCGTATTAAAGTTTTAAATCATAACTTTGTTCGCTCTATATTCTTTTAAATTTTCATATAATTTCATATAATCTCTCTTTATATATCGAGATAAATATTTGAATTATAATTGAGCAGAATTTTATAAGTAAAATTTATCACTTTCACATGTACTTTGACGTTACTGTCTCATTAATGAAAGAACTTGCATTATACAATCTTAGCGTCCAGTATTTATTAATCTTTAATTACGTTATGGATACTCTGACTTTACAGTTGGTTATCATCGAAGATCACTTTACGTGACTAACGTGACCATCCGTCAGCTATCCATTTCGATACAAAACGCAAACAGAACTGAGGAGATTGCATACCATCGATAGTCATGCGATGCATTCAAGCCGTTCATTCACGTATGCGCTCATGTGACCTCTTTGCCACACACAAGTATTCTTTCGCTATTTGAATAAATATGCATTCTCAGGTGAAGATAATTATTTTCCAGCCTATTTATTATCAATTTTTATAACGTAATCCATGAATTTGCAGAATCGAAATAAACGTGAACAACATTTTCGAAAGGCTTAAGAATCAAATAAAAAAAATAATTTGTTAATTGATTCTTAAGTATTTTGAAAAATATATACATATATATATATATATTTGCCTCGTTCTTTAAGCTTCTACATAAAAGCAGGATCTTCCAAGTTCGAACTATTTTTCTAAAGTAAGTGTTGCATATTCAGTTAAGAAGCTACGGTATTTCCGGAATGTATATTGGGTGGGCGCAATTTTTGAGAGGCGCCCATTTGCTTCGTCATACACGCGATCTTCGAGGGCATATTTGTAAGAGGATTGAGCGCGCATAGGATCGTCGAGACTGTTCGTTGAATCATCGCGACTCGATTCCAGGAATGCTCCATTCATCTCGGAGCAATGTCTTCGCAAAGGACGCGTAAACCGAAGGTCTTGCGGAATCGACGAACCTGCTTGCGGAAGATACACATTCTGACCCCATTCCGCGCGCGGTCGTGGCTTTGAGGACGCGTCTTTCCGAATAACTGCACGACAAATTTTAAGAAAATATCACATAAAGATTATCACTCGATACGATTGAATATCATATTATCTCCAAAATTTTTCGTAGTATTGCGTTTCGATAATCACGATTCATTAATAATAATTAATGTTAAATAATTTAAACGATATACAAGCATTTTTTATGGTAAAAATATAATTTGCAAAAAATTGCTATTTGTCTTCAAAAACTGTCGAAATTAAATTATTACTTAATTTGATCGCAATGTATAAAATATATATATTTATTTATTTTTTACGATTAAAAAGAAAATAGATCTTCAGTAGAATTATTTGTGCTTTGTAATGCTTACGTTACTCGATGCACAATTCTGTTCCGATTAGAAATAGATTCGCGTATTACGCAACGAAGTTACGGGTTTCCCCGGGTTTATGTTTATACCCTGAAGTACACGAACTCATTCATGCTTATACTGACGTGGTATGCTATTTTTGTGAATTAGTACTCCCTCACAGCTTCGTAGATTTTCTATTCAATGGAGTTTGAGTAAACGCGATTACGTGTCATAGTATCTTCCACGGTACATTCAACACGAAATTGTTGCGTGTAATGTTTCTGCGAATTTGCACACCTGAGCCTGCGTCACTGATTTGGAGAGTTCCCAACGATCCAGGGAGTTACGCGGCCTGCTTAAGTAATCGCGTACAATACAACGCACAGCAAGGTGCTGAACATCATTGGGTTTTGTGTGGTATTCGTACGCCCTGGGACGCCGCGCCGCTCGTGCTCTGAATCATTGCGGGTGAATTCTTTCGGCGTTGGCGGTAAAAGCCACCGGCGTGTTGGACCACCTTCCGCGATCGTTAAGTTACGATTTAGTCCATCTTTTGGGGATCTTACGCAAGATCGAGTCCCGTTACGAAACGCCTCGTCTCACGATCGTCGCGCCGGCTCTTATGCAAATCCTTTCCTCATTCGTGCAACTGTACATTCCGTCATTCCCCCGGATATGGGATTTCACTATTGCAAAATGTTGTGTAAACTCAAAAGATGCATATTATCCACATCATTTATAGCACCTAATAAATATAAAAATAACAAATAATTAGAATTTTAATTTGTAATCTTTGGGATGTATGCAATTATTTTCAAGATTGATAGAAATACAAGAAGGATTACGTATTATACGTATTACGTATTATAAAAAATTAATATTTATATATTTTTTAAATATTTCTTAAATGTTTCTTAATAATGTCTAATGTCTGAAGAAGCACGTTCAATTCGCAATCGCGCGATCTCGCGAAACCATTTATGCATATCGTCGTAATGCATCGCAAGGTCTCTTTTTATGCTTATTATTCATAAAGGGGGAATCACACTACGTAATATGCATATACGACAGGCGATCGGTCTTTGCGTAAGACGTCCAGACGACCGAAGCACAATTATCATTCACCTGATTCACCTCTCGGCACCGGCAAATACGTCGTTTGTTGCGTCTTAATCCGAGTACCAGAGATCATTTTCGCGGAACTTGCCTCCGACTTTTGATCGAGGCCATTAGAGGAATTTTACAGCGGCCGAGTACGTGTAGCCGCTTGTAACTTCTGGATCAATAATTACTGTGTCGAAGGCGAAACAGATGCGGCAAGGACTATTCGCATTATTTTATAAGGCGATACAAGGCAAGATCCTTTTCTTTTTTCAAATCTGTTTCAGAAAAGATGTAAAGGGTTGACATGCGATTTTCACACTCGATGTGTCAACGTGGATCGACGCCTTTCTAATCTCCAGGTTGACAGGTACACACTGTTTCGTACACAACTAAACGGTCAGTGACGCGTGACGATACCGACCTTAGGCATACCGGCTCGCGTGGCAAATTAGCATACCCGTATCGTTATTTTCATGCGACCGTAAAGCTCGTTGCAAACGTGCGCAGGCTCACGTTTCGCTTAAGGACTGCGAGGATATTTTGGGAAAGAAAGAATTACGATCGATCTCTGACGTCATAGAGCCACTTTACATGCAATTCGATGTATATACATCCTTTAAATATAGATTTGTCAAAAATCGCATCAACTAATTTTACAAAAACTCTTATTTTCGCAATACTTCTAAAGTTATATCTGATATTCACACAGAAAGAAGTATTATGCAAATAAGGTTTATTTCTGTACAAACTGTGAGCATATTTAAATAATTTTGCTCTATAGTATCAATATTGTAGTTGACTGAATTAATTATGATAAACATAAATTAGGATAAATAAACTGAGAATTTAGTATAAGTCATGAGAATCAAGAGAAGTTTAATCTTATATCATCAATTATAAATAATATTAAAATTAATGATAATTATCATTAATGATTTTAATTATATATTGGCATCACGATAATGTATCGTCATGTTTACAAATTTAATTAATTATAAACTTTATGATTGTATCCTGCGATTTAGAGGCAATAATATAGCGAGAGGGTCGCAGGTAAGCTCTATTGCTGAGTCATTTCGCAACTCCGAGAAATGAACGAGAGAAGTTTCCTAGTAACCAGATCACCCACCTCTTAAATCGAAAATATTAAATGCAATCAAGTGATTGTGGCTTATCACCAGCGTCATTATGTTATCACTGTACGAAAGATCGAGCAGAAAATATAACTTCGCGGGAATAAATAGAAGCATCGTTTATACCGTGACATCGTTTATAGCACGCAAACCTTGCAGCATATAGAAGACCTTGATCAAAAGACTCGGTCACAAATTTTTATCTGATAAATATATATTTTTTTCAGTAACGGTATATTCAATATATTAGCATTACGAATTCTTATTTTATACGACAATTTAAACATCAATAATAACAATTATATTTATATTCTCTAATAATAATTATGTTATATTCGTAAAAATAATATATACCACAATATAAAGAATATGTGAATACTTAGACTTAACTATAACGTAAGTCAATTAATAACCGTCATCCGGTACGAATTGATATGGAGTCATCATTCTGAAGGACACTCTTTAAATGATCGACCCACTTTGATGAGATGCCGACTTTAGATCCTTTCTTGAGTTTCTTGTTTGTGCATGTTTGGACCTGTTCTCTCGCATAGCTCAGACAAATAAATGGCTATAAGTATCTGTATTTTAGAAATTCAAGAAGTCCAGTTGTTTCTCTTCTCTGAGAATCTTTGTCTTTTAAATGTGTATATTCAATTGTTACATGAATTGTATTTATATTTTCATACATATCTATTGCTGATGTTATTTTACTTTCCCAAATAAATATGCTAATTTTAAAGACAGTGGCTACTTAAAGATATACTTGACGCTGCTTTACATATGAAATTACACTTTATTATTGTAATATTGTAGGAACCGAAATAGTAGTAGTCGAGCTACCTGATATGCGACAGCTACATTGTTTTCTGTATTCGGCTGTATTATTATTTATGTCGATTCCGAGATGAGCGGTGTGGCTTAACCGACCGTGCGAGACAGAATAAAGTTGATCATTAGCCGAGAGTTATTAAGACGGACGCAAAGATGAGCGAAAAACGATTGAAATAAGAAAGTTACGATGAGCGGTAGCAAAATAATTTCTCGAGCATTTGTCTCCGCGATATGTGCGGATGTGCTTATTTCTATATTTTTAGGGAAAATATATATTTTAATCAGCTTAACATTTTCGGTTTTATCATCTCTTTTAGTATCTTTTAATCTCCTTATACAATATAAATCAGTTATATAAACTAAATCACAATTAATTTAGAGAAAACGTTATTTTCGGTCAGAACTGAATCTCGGTAGCTTAATTGGGCTACCAAATCGTGTTTCACTTATTGAAACTGAATCATATCTTTAGTTTTTATATTGAAGCAGATACATGTAAAGGCACCTCTACATAAGTCGCTATTCGCGAAACGTAGTTCGCGTATCACCGCACACACGATACACACAGAGAGGTATTGACATGTAGACTGTGTGTGTATCTTGCATTTCGCGAATTGCGACTTATGTAGAGGCGCCTTAAGATATATCTTACAAACAAAGCGTTTAAATATGATGAGATATAATAATTTATGAATTCAAGTATTAGTTAGTGTCAGAATAAACATTTGGCGATTATGATTTGACACGTTGAGCAAAGACGACGGTACAACTTTCTCTTTTACTGCATGCGCTTACCTTCAATAGCGTTTCTGCCTACGACCTGCGTGTGACCCGCGTATGTAGCTTCGCGCGAAGTACAGGTGCAACACTCACACTCATTGATCTCTACTGTCCAAAGGATCGCGCGCCGCTATAAATCCGCGGCCTTGTAACTTGTAACTCACGCGCACACGCGCGCGACGGCGCAAAAGTTGGATAAATCGTTATGTTAACGGCGTCCGTGACGTAGAGCACGTTATCTCGCAGTACTGACCTGTTTTTCGTAACGATCCGCGCGATTTGCGCCGAGGAAGAACTAACGTTTCCTAGATCAGTTTCTCTGCAAGCTTATCGTTTCAATTTTATGTTTTGCTTGATCACGAACATGGGATTTTATCAATGCATGTGAATGAATGTGGATGAGTACGATTACCAGAATGAAATGTAGCAACATTTAGAATTATCAAATTGTAAACAGTCGCGTGCTAACTGTACATTTTGGTATATTCACCGTTTTCTCGGTCTAAATTTATCTAACGTCCAGCAGATAAATTTAGTAAGGATTACATGAAGATTCAACCTGAGAATTCAGGTTGATAGAGATTTACATTTCCTTTCTTTTTTTTGCAATGATGAAAAACTTGAAAATCTTATTAAATTATAAAAAATATAAACGTATGTATTATAGTAAATATAAGAAATATTATAAAGTGTATCAAAAGTAAATTAAATATATTAGTAATTGAGCGTTTGATATTTTTACTACGTGAGCATAATGTAATTATATTTATGTTTCAGTTCTAAGAGTCAATCAGCCCAACTGTCGCCTTCGTACTTAATGTGACCGTTCAAGTATCGCATATGTAAGTATTGTAGATATAAGCATCATAGATCTGATTTATTTCAGTTGCGAACTAAATCGCCAGTCAATAAAAATGCTTTCCTGTCGCTGCAGGAAAGACATAAAAGTACTATCTTGCGCGGTACATACTCGCGTGACGAGCGAAGAGAATACTAAGCGGCGCTCAAGCCCGTGAGTTGTATGAATCAGTCGTAAGCAAGTGTAACGACCGAGTGACGTCAAGAAGATTGCACAACGAAGCGCGCCGGTAATCCCAACCGTTAGCTCGCCTGATCGATTCCTCGATCTCCCGACGAGCGCGATCGGGAAAGCAGTGCAGGGCCAGGGCTTGGAATTCAGAATTCATTGCCTTGATTCAGCACGCCCACCCTTTAAGCATCTTTGAAGGCTAATAGTACAAAGGCGCTAGATTATAGATGAACGTTAGTTCGATCTATGACTAATCTCGTAGGGGATTCACATGTTTGCTTCAAATATATTTAATGTATTAAAGAGTTTATATTTTATTTCGCGAAATAAAAGAAAAGAATTGGATCATATTCGTATATCAACATATTTTGGGAATTGTATTCCAAAAAATTAAAATGTTCTCTCTATTTCACTTTCCGAAAACCTTTGACATTCGCGCGGGCTCAAAATCTAGTAAAATAAAAGTTTTATTCACAAAATATAGTTGATTAAATTAATTTTTAACCAAGTTGTATTTAATAGTAGTAATTTAGGTTTTCTGTTTCTTGCCAGCACAAAACATGTTCCTAGAACTTCTGAGAAATAAAATCGTTGGTCTTAAATGAGATGAAGTCATTGGATCATTTTAGAAGTAGGTTTTATAATTCAGGGATCGTGCATCGCGCGTGAAACCCAATAACGAGGATGGAGATCGGTTTACGAGAACCGCTCTTTGATTCCAATAAACGAACGTCAGATTCTGATATCTCGGTGTTTCCTGTTCGCGAAGTCGGAAGTTTCCTACTGGAATTATAAAATCATTCATGTATCAATCATAAATTACCGCCTTGCTTCCCACGTTTCTCCAATAAGATTCAAATGCTAAATTTTCAGCGTCAGGAATCCTTTTTCCGTAGGAGATATCGTACCGAGAGCGATAAGAAAATTGTTCTGACGTCATTGCAAGATCCGCCTTCGTGCTGATTGCGTCGTTGCACTTGGTTCACTCGACGAGAAAGCGAACGGAGATAGTCACGAAATGAGTGAAAGTACAGTGAAATAAGACTGGTACGAATCATTAACTTCCGAAATCCGTATTCTATAACCGGCTATAACGTTTTGGATATATGTTTTAAAGACTATATAAAAGTATATTCAATTTTATATATTTAAATACTACTTTTTTAAATTGTAGTAAATTATCTGTTTACTACAATTACCTAAAAATCTAATTGTAGTAAATTAAGTATTTATGTAAATATTTAGAAATCAAAATATATAACATACTTTTATAAAATTTTAATAAGAAACGGTATATATTGATATATTGTTTAAAAGTTTATATATATGATTTTTAATTGTAAAGCATTAATTGATCTTGTTTACCATAATTTATGAAAGTTGTTCTTTATTCTTGACCGAGATTGTATACGAGATTAGGATTAGCGATGGATTAAATTAATAAATGCTCTTAGGAGAGACATGAAACGGAAGTTGACACGCGATCAAAGTACAAAGATTCTTATGACGTCTTAGAAGATAATGATCCATAGTTGTGTCACTTCCAAACGTTTGGAGAACTTTGGAAGATTTCACATTGTGTTGTGTCACACGTCAAAAACTCCTTCAAGATCTTTAAATATATAGCGTCTCCGCAATGGAATACAATAACATTATTTATCCGTTTACGTAATTAGAGTTATCTATGTAACGCGGAATAATTCATCTTAATCGATGTTACTAAGCCTGTCGAGATTAAATAGCTTTAATATGAATACGCTAAAATAAGAAATCTTCTGATTGAAGATCGGAAAATTACCATGTTTTTTCTTTTACTTCGTCTTCTTCAATTATCCGGGAAATTATTGGCACTTCATTTCTTTAGCTGACGTCTTCTTAGCTAATCTTTGTCAATTTCCCGGTCGTCTACAAGCATTAACTACGTACGTCATTTGTGACATCTTAACGTTGTAATAGCTATCGCACGTCACAACATTGATAAACTTACGCGCATCGTTTTCTTCAAATTTGGAAATGTCTTTTTCGTTTTTTACACCTACGTCAAGATTAAACAGGATATTATTAGTAAATATGAGAAAGATATCCGCGTTAATTATATCTGCGCTGTGACATAACGAAAAGTCTACGAAATTACAGGGTCGAGAGATTATAGCAGATATATAGATGCATGATTATATTGACTATTGAACCACTAAGGTCGAATGTGTAATATGATAACGGCATACGCGTAACATGATACAATTAATGCGACACTAATTTTATAAATAGAAGCAAGTGCTCTTTATTATCTAAAGAATTTTTAAGGAAACGCGTTTTAATGAATCCAATTATATTTTTAGAATCTTCGTGCATATTTCAATAATGTTTAAGTTAAGTATGATTCATTTATTAATACCGTCATATTTTCGAAGAGCAGAAATGTAAAATATACTAATCGATATATCGATTAATTTTTTTAATTATTTGTACTGTTTTCTTAAATTAAAAAGATTCGGTAATGGTACCTAATAAGTATACTTATTAGGTACCTTAAAACAGTACAAATAATTAAAAAAATCCAATATACATATTCATCTCTTTAAAGAATATATAACGACATCTCTATTTAAAAAATACTTCAAAATATAATTCTCTTCTTTTTCCACGGCTCTCTTCCGCTAATTGTAAGCCGAAAACTCGCATGATTCGCATAATTTCCATGATTATTTATCTGCCGACACCAACAGTCTTCTGACCTAGTGCTAAACGAAACTGGACGTATTGTACAGATATAATCGCATTATCTCATCGGATGGCACTTGTCGGCGTGGCGGCGCGAAATGAACGTGCATATTCGCGCGCAACGCATGGCCGGTATCATATGCCGCGCGCTCAGCGAACGTGCACGCGGAAAGTTTAAGCGTGCGGACGCCGCGCGTGTGCGTCGCACGCGTACACGAATGGCGGCGAGAAGCGCACACTTTGCACGTGTGCGCACTTTCTCGCACACGCGAGCGTGTACGAGTGTGTGTGCGCGCGCCCGCGAATCGCTCTTTCCTTCTGTCAGTGAAGACCGACGACCTTGGCCTCGTGACCATGAGCGCCGGTTGATTATATTAGCGCGAGAGCGCTACGGTATTTCATACTTCCCTTATATATTCGCGTTTATAGGCTTTCTCCGGCGCGAATATGATGGAGAATGTTTTAAGTTGAACGGTCAGGCAAAAAGGATCGGATTAAGAAAGCCCTTAAAAAGACACGGCAACTGAATTTCTCGCTAATTAATGTTAATAATTAATTCATTAATATGAGTGATATATGTGAGATACATTGGCAAGAAATGTTTTTAAAATACGGAATATTTTGTGCTTGAGAAATGCAGAAAACGACGAAAAATTATTATTTATCATATCCTTTTAAGAGAGAAACTTTATATATTTTTATATTTTGATATATTGACTTCTATTAGTGCACCGCACACGTGTATGGAATATTTTTACAAGAACAAGAAATTGTAGAAAAAGATACCGTAAATAACTGTAGTGTAATTGATTTTTTTATAAAATATAATTACACGGTAATAAACTGTCTTACAAGCTTGATTACGATCAACGTTCATTAGAATTAAATCAGTTAATCGCGTTGCATTAGACGTTCGCTATGCAAATTTTCCATCGGAAATCTCCTTAGAATTTATCTCATTATCGATTATGAAAATCGTTCAATTTACAAAGACACATAATAGTTCGAGTAATAAAAAAAAGTAGATATTTAGAAATATCGCGATTCGTATTCAATATCGTATTCAGTGTTAATGAGTTATACATCATTTGCAACGCTGATGAATAATTCCTGCGTTTTTAATAGCGCTAAAAATATACGCGTCTAGTAACAAGCGGGAATGCGATGATCGAGAAAAAAGACGATCCCGTCATTCTTGTAGGTGGCGATTAGCATGACACAGTCGCGGGCTCGTAATATCAGGCCGCACATTAAATTAGGATGAAGCAGGTACAAACTGAGAGGCGGCTGGAACTTGAACGCGACTGCATGAGTCACGCTCACGAGCCGTGACTCATGAGAAAATCGCCGGTGGAATCCGTGAAAACGTGAAACTAATCGCGCATCGACAAGTATATGCGTAATATGTATAAACTGTGCAGGAAGCTATGAGTATATACAAACTTATACCTTGCTCCCTCGTTGCGACGCACGCCGCGGTAAAATCTGATGTTACCGCTGATCTGAACGAGGCGCATTCAGCTTCGTAACAAATTAGCGGCAAGAAAAATATCTAGGTTGCTCGAGGCATTAAAAAAATGTTGGCTGGAAACCATAAAAATACGGAAGATTTTCTAAATATGTAAAAAACTTGGCGATGATATCACAACCAATTTCATTAAGTAATGGTAGCGCGACGAGTACGCCATTACACGGATCATTTTCTCGACGCAAGGTCGTCGGATGATTGTTATTTGTATTTTGCAACGGTTTACGCAAACGCTTCATCACGAAAAAAAAACCCTCCAATGGAGACGATAATGATTTGTTTTACACTTTACACGAGCGTGATGCATTATATGCGGAATAATTTTACTTGCACGCTACGAATATTCAGATATTTACGCGGCGTGCAAATACCATAAATTCTGCATAAATCACATAATCGTTCATTCATACATTATTAATTATTCGACAGCTAAATTTAAGCGTGTTATCGATATAATTTATTAACTGATGAAACAGAATTATTATCTTACGCATCTATCGATGCTTGATATATGCGTATTACGTCATAATAAAAAAAAAAGAATACGTAAATAAAAAATGTATCAGAAAAAATTAAAAATACTTTCTTAAGACTACGTTGTATCAAATATATACATATTAATGAAATCTAGCAATTTACTTGTTTTCTTTCCTGCTTTTTTTTATGTGTCATATATTTTATTCTTATCCATGGAGAAATATAGACAATTCAATTAATTAATTAATTAATTATATTGTTAATACGCTTAAATCTACTTGTCACATAATTAATAATATATAAATAAACGATTATGTGATTCATGCAGAATTAAAATTTAGCAACGACCGTCGGAGTGTCTTTTAAAAATAATAAAGTTTCGATAAGTAATCCGAAATACTTTTGTAAAAACTAGCACCTATATACAAATATGGATTTTGATATAGAACAAGGATCTTTGCAATCCAGAGCGGATGGATCATCGTACAGAACGCTTGCTTCAACTCGTTACGTATTTTGAATACTTTACAATATATTTCGTCATTTTAATATCTCATGGAATCCGTGATTTTTGCAACGCAAAATAGAAAAAGTATTTTTTATGATTGTTGTAAGTTCTGATGAAGGCACACAGCGACTTGTGAATCTTCTATGTGTCCTTCCGTAAAATACAAACAGCAATGAATAATAATTTAGACTATTTATAAAATGTTATATAACAATAATTTATGGATTTATGATATTCACGAATTATTTTGTATATTACCATATCTTTTTACAATATCAATGGAGACATCTGTAGAACGGACGATTAACCCGTTTGCACGCCCACGCAGAAATAGTGAGTCAGATTTTATGCCAGAAGATCACGCGTATTAGCATAAATAGAAAACGCTCGTGTGTGTATGTGTTTTCTGTATTTGTGTGTAAATTACGTCATAGTAAACTTCTTTACCGATTGACAGATTCTTCTCTATCGACCGTGGAAAAAATACGACGCGGCATAAAATTGCGCCGTCGCGGATGTGCACGTTAGAAGGTATAGGGTATATAGATTGATAGTTGTTAAGTAATAGAATCATTATCGGATTTTATTCTTATATCGACATGACAGTCCGCAATAAGAGTCCTATAGTAACTGATAAGCTATTTCAGAAATAGCTTATCAGTTGTAAAGTAAAAGTACGACACGAATAGCATCAAACCACATGCGTTGTATTGATCTCGGAGATTTCGTTGAAATCATATTTTATTACTAATAGATAGCAAGTATATTGACCTTTACCTTCTCCTAAAATAACCGATGCACTAAATAATGGTTTTAAATGTTATATTGATGCAAACAAACGCGTAAAGATAAGAAATATTGCACTACTCACTACTCGGGAGTAAAGAAAATATGAACGCGAATAAACGCGTCCTTACGGCGCCAACACGACGGGCTAACTGTATGACATTGCTTCAGGGCGGGTACGACTTATCGATTTTACTCTTGCCGTAGACCTCCGGAAGAATCTGTCCCAATTATCGGTCATGATACTATTTATGATCACGATTACTTAGGTATTTTGTGAATGTAATTTGTGATAGGTGATATTAAAATCATTAACCATTATGTAGAATAAAATAAAGTTCTCATTCTTGTTATAGTCTATAATATTTATGTCAGGCAGGTGACACATAATTAAATAAAATATAGCATCCGTTTTTTAAAAATTAGAAAAATAGAAGTATGGTTCACAAAAACCTAGACATATTAAAAAAATATATTAACAAGAAAATTTATTTCTCATATAATTTCTTTAAATATTGGCAGCAGTTTTTTTTAGAAATATAAAATTAGAGATACCATAGAAGGAATTCCGCTTCAGATAATACATTTTTTTACGTTTAAATATCAAAAGGCAAGAAGCTTGGAATTATTTATAGAAATAACATCTTACGGATATTTATATATATATTTGTCGTACTACTTGTCGTTATACTTGTTGTTATACTTGTTATTATCCTTTAAAAAGCTGTTCTTTTTATCTCTAAATATATCGTAATTAATCGACACGTGTCCAACTAATCCGATTGTTTTTATTTGCCTACACAACATTATTAATCATACACGCTCTGTTAGAGAAAGTATTCTGGTTGCAAAATCTTTTCTCGTCATGCATTAAAAATAGATTATATAAACGCAAAATTAGTTTTAGATAAAAGACTTTAGATAAATGATTATCATATCGTCATAAATCCCGACTTGTGATATGTATCACTTTACTTGCGTAAATGGTTCAGAATCAGAATAAAAACTTTTTATTTTATTCTACATAATAATTTTAATGTCTATTACCAATCATAAATTACACTTGCAATTAAAATTGTGTACCTTCTTGATAATAAAAAGTATTGGATTATTTGATAATTAATCCGATATCTTTTTCCTAAACAATTCTTTGCAGTTAGACGTTTTATTTTTTTGAACTGCTTGTCTTCTTGTATATTAACATACTGCGTGTACAAAATATGGTATACATAAATAATCGTTAAATTGTTTTATAAAACAAACTCTTATTTTTAAAACGCTGCACATGAAAGTGTGGGCATACTTATATGTGGCACTAATTAATTTTCTTAAAACCAGCATCTGCCTGATAAGCGATATTTGCTCATGATGTACAAATAAGTAGAAACGTTTGGATTAATTAAAATTTGATTTATAATTATTATGTATGTACTGTGAATGAGATAAATTTCTCTTTTATTTGTTTCACGTTAAATAAAACTTAATAATTCTTGCAGAAAATTGCAAAATTGCTAAGAAAAATTTGTTTCTACACTCTATTATCAGATATTTTAGGTGTCTTAAATAAAGTATATTCTAAATTTGCAAGAGTATAATAGCAAATTAAATCGTATTGACGATGACTGTTACAAATAATAAAACAAATTTGTTTTATGTTGACTAAAAATTTGTTTTGTATTAAATTTATGTTGCTTTATTCTTCTAGTTTTGATTATATACAATTGCAAATATTCCTTAACATTCAATGTGTTTATTAAACGGAATTTAGGTCATTCTTATTTACGTGAGACATTGTCATAACTGGACTCATTTAACATTGCCCTAAGGTTAATAAGTGGCAATTTTAGATACGTAACATTATCTATAAATCAGGGTTATATGAACTTAATCGAAGATTAATTGAAGATTAATTTGTTTTTTGCAATAAATAATTATTTTTACATTTATCAAATTTTCAAGAAAAATATTGTTTTAAATATGTCCCTTTGTACTTAAAATTTAAGAACTATGTTATTAATTCAAGAAATTATGTGTTTTAATTATTTTATTTCTGTGTATGTATATCTATATATATATAAACAATTCATATTATGATTAAGAACAGAGTTTTCCTGTTTTATCAAAAATTTGAAAAATTAGATTCTGTAATCAACTTTTAAGTTTTTTCTTAACTGTATACATTATATTAAACGCTTGAAAATATTCGACAAAATGTTTATAACAATTATCCAAATTAATTATAAAAATTTTAACTATAGACTTTGACTCCATTTCCAGGAAATGGTTTATAAGAAATCAATAATGCTGACAACATTAGAAACTAATCGTATATGCAGATTAGTTTCCTCCATATATTTCTCTCCAATGACTTTCTCTTGCGTAACAGCTTTATGCAAGAGCAATAAGATCAAACGTAATCATATCTGCACGCACTAATTACTTAATTGACATGATGAAAAATATGTAACATTTTAATTAATTTACGGCGCATTTTAGATATAAATATTGAAATAATAAATGTGTAAACATATCAAAATGTATCTTAAATTATAGTAACAGGAAAATTAAAAGTTTGAATTACATTTTTTTAATACTATTGAATTGTGATTTTGACATTAGCATATTTTTATTTTAACATTCTATTTTACAATAATAATCTCGTGAAGAGAACCGACTGTTTAATGAACAAATTAATCACATTGGACTATAAACAATTCAACTGCATGCCAGATTAAATCGGTGCTAATTAATGCATAGAAGCACGTATGTTGCATATTCAGTTAGAATTCCAAAAATCTTACTTTTTCTGTCCTCTTCCTCTTTCTCTGTCTTTCTCTTTCTCTTTCTCTCTCTCTCGCTCTCTCGAAGGCTTATGGTCTTTGCAGTTCTCCTTGAAGTCAACGGGCTATCTTCATCCGACTAAAGCGAAGTTTCTCGTACGCAGTTTGGAATCTTCCACAGCGATACACGCGGACAGGAAGCAACCTGACGAACGTGAACGTACTGCGACTTTACGGCGCAGCTCGAGGTATATTCTTCACGCGGCTGGTATCTCTTCAAGGACGGAATAACGGTGTCACCAGCGCGAATGACACCGTAGCGGCACGGCGGGCCCACGAGAGATGCCTCCTTTACCTTGACCGACACCTTCAGATTATTCCAGGTGATCTGTTGACCGGGAAGCGCGATTCGAATGTGCGACGGGCAAACGATACGTAGAATTTTTCTTCCCGCGAAAACGCAAGTTGAACGTTAATCAGGAAACCCGCGCGTAGCGAACGGAACGATCGTGGCGAGGAATAGACTGCCGTGGCGAGAGGCCGTGGAGAACAACGCGGTTGAATATATCAGTCTAGCGTGTTCGTCGGTATTGGTACGAGCGTGTAGGTGCCTCCTCCGCGCTAGTATGCAGATATGTGGGTTCGGACATAGTCTCGTGGTGGGGCCTTCGCATGTTTCCTTCTCTTTCCTTCTTCCTCTCTTCGTTTCTCTTTTTCTTTCATGTATATGAACAATCTTCATATACATGGAAAGTATAGCATGCGGGCGTATGCACAAGCCCACGCAACATGCGCGTACGAGACTTCGGAGCAATCGGTGACGGTGAACGCGCCAAATTTCTGATAGTGATAATGAAATGACGTAAACATTCAAATTTGGTATTTACTCATCATATATATATATATATATATATATATATATATATATATAATACGATATTGAGAAGAGTGTAGTATTATATCATATATAAAAAACGCTCAATGTAATTTAGATATGAATTTAAATATAATCGTTTAATTTATGTCTGAATGTAAAGAAATGTATTGACAAAATATGTTTGGTAAAATATAATATTTTACATTTTAATCTTTTAATTATACGTAGCTGAAGTTTTACGCAATTCGAACACGTTAGATGTTTAATGAAAGATTTAGAGAGACAGAGACTTTCGAGGTTTCAGTTTTTTAATCTGACAATGCTTATAAAATTATATATAAAAAAATGTTTTTTTAAATCTTTTCTTCCGTACCGTGATGCTGATAATGTTATCTGTATGACGAGGATTCTGAAAATAGTAAATATTTATTTTTATATGTTTCAATGAGCACAGTAGGTATGCAAGCGGAGCTACAGTCGCATAGGAAATGATGATTACATTAAGATTTACGTAATAACTAATCGGAAGGTATTTACTAACCATTCTAAAAACATCTAATAAACAAAACTTACTTTATGTTAACATAAATTTCTGTAATTGGTTATTAAATATGATAAATAGTATTACATTGCGTACATTACATTTATAAAATGCTTTCCTTAGTATAGGTATTTAAATGTATTTAAAAATTAAAACTTTTTAATTGAATTAATTAATTAATTTAGCATAAGAGTACTATAATATTTTCAATAAAATAATTGAATCTTATGGTATAAAGCAGCGCGCGATTATCCTAATTTTAATTTTAACTAAATATAAGTGATTTTCTTTGTATTTTGTAAACTTTTCCTGTTATGTTTAAAGAATGGATATTTTTAAAATAATTAACTATATGATACTATTTGTTTTTAATTTTTATTAGAAAATTACATATTATAGATACGAAATCAGACTTATACATGTATAGATATATAAAATTTAAATGCTATTACCAATGTTTTCTGTCACAAAAACCAACAGTATATTAATCCGTTGCAAAGAAATATTGTAAAAGGAATAGTTCGTACAGGCGGCTTAAATTTAGAAGTCCGTGAATTTAGTTTCTGATCGCTGCTTTCGTACATACCTATTGCGTTGATCTAAAATTAAACGTCTGCCATTTTCGAACGTACCTACACTTACAAATCGTACACTTAAAGTATGTGTTGAATCACACGTTTGGAAGTGAAGTTCTAAAATGAAACTTTTTTTACTCAATTTGACAAAATATAGGAATACGATAGATTTTTTGTCAATTTAATCCTTTCCGACGGATGTACACAAAAACACTATATGTATATGCTATAGCTAACGCTTCAATATGATGTATGATTATTCTGTTTTATAAAATATCTAAGTTGCTTTGTAATAATTATTTAATTTGATTAGAAACAAGAATTAATAAGAAAATTATTTAAGAATATATATACATATGTATTTTATATAATTTAATGAGTTTTCAAAATATGTTTTTTATTTTGATTTATTTATATTAAATTTATATATACCTACCAAATTTATTTTAAAAAACTTATAACTTATTATTATTTGTAACAATTTTAAGAAAATGATTACAAGTTTATTGCACGAGAAATATTGAAAAAATTACGTTGATTGGATAATATAGTAATACGTGCTCCGACAAACTTATAATTCTATTTGATTAATGTTTAGAATTTTCCGTCGATAAGATATAATGTTATCTAACCACGATCTTATTTTTACATGACGCGTTTTTATAAAATGGATTTTATATATGATATAAACATTTTGTATATTATATAGATTAATGCACATTTCTATTTTAGAGAGACTGGGGATTTACCCAACAACTTTTATTCGACCTGGGAAATCCCGTCATTTTGATCGCCAATAGGCATAAGAATTAACTATTAACTACGCACTTTTTCACGTAATATCCTGCCGACAATATTACATCACGAAGCGATTATTTACATACAACACTAAATCATCTAACTTAATCAATTCACTGTTGTTTTTCAATAGTAATTAATGATAGTGGCACGAAATAGTTAATTAGATATGCGAGACTTATCAGATACACGGAATTTCTTATTTTCGAAACAGTCTAGTATTTAAATTTATTATCTTCTGAATAATGCAAATCGGAAAGGGTGTAGTTTTGGTTTATATTGGTAAAATTAATACATATACATATATGTAGGTATACATACATATATGTATATATGTCAGTTACACATTTATATCAGTTTACATTTATATTTGATTGACATTGAGGTTCAAACATAATTTTATTTTAATTATAATTAAATTTTAATTAATCTTCTATTGTAACGCTTTATTTCAGTGCAATCGCACTGCCCTAAAGCTATTATTAAAATTAATTTTTAACTTTAAAATGTTGAATTTTTAAGTAATTAAAGATAAGAAATCTTATTTTTAAAGAAAGAAATAAATTTTACATATATTCCGAAAATTTTTTCTTTCTATTAACATTGAAAAAATATAGTACATACATTCTTTTTAAACTTATTGACGAAGTGAGAATATAAACTGCGCACATTATGTCGTGTAAGTTATTGATATTGGATATCTTTTTGCTTCAACAATGCTGACTGTAATCGCACGTGTGGCATAGATCCAAGTTTATCTGCCGATCATTATCGGAAAATGCACGCGCTGCGCGTGCATAATTTATTTAGCGCCACTCAGAACCTTGTGAGCTATCCGTCGAAAGGCAGTCCAGTTGGTTTTGGTTCGTTCAGTTCCGTCACTTCGTAGAAAAGCTTCGAGGTCGTAACACGATCCCGGGAAGCGATTCCTATGAATTTTCATGATTTGCTAGAATTGACGGTAGTTTACGCAGAAGCGGTTCACGTTTTCCACGAGTCCATTCTCGGGCATAGCGAGAGAGATACCCCATGAGGAGGTACACTTGCCCTAGAAAAACCAGAGTAACAGTATATTATTCTATAACTGCATATACACTACGCAATGCATATGCAACGTGTAATGACTGTGTTACGTGTTACAATATCTTATCTTATTATCTTTACTTGTCACGTTGCCTTAGCGTGTCGTGTTATTACATTATATGATAATTTATACCGCGTGTAAAAAATTCATGTTATAAAACAAGCGAATGCAATTCTATATAATTTCTGATATAATTTTTTGCTCTGCATTTTGCTAATGAGCTTCTATAATATAATTAGTGTATTGTATCAATATAGATTCTTTCCCTTTTCTCACTTTTTTATTTATATTTTTTATTTTACATTTTAAAAGTAAAGTATTTCATCTATGGAGAATATATGATGTAACCTATTTGACTGCTATCCCTGTATGCCATAAATCCACAATTACTCTGACGTAGTGTTATGGAACGATCGATAATAAAACTGTTGAAGTGCTACTGTAAAGCATATTGGCGTCCGTGAATGGTTTAAAAGATACGAACCAATGGTAGAACTGGCATTCAGCAACGCCACGCCCCAGCATCTGGACCAAAAGAATACTGTTAAGGCAGATCAGAAATTGTCCCATCAGCTCGTGCTGATGTCCAAACGCTTCGAGTCAATAAAATTGCGTTTGTAACGGTTTTGAGTAGAATTATTGCGGTTTATATAAATATATAAACTTTCTCTCTGTATACAGTTTACATATAATAGTAAAATGTATGCACAGTGTAATAATTTTTTAAACAGATATACATTTCAATATTTTGTATTGGAGACAGACAATAGAACACACATACACACAGCTCTTTTTCAAAAGAAATATGTACAATGCTGCTTTGGAAGAAGAAAAATAATGGGATAGACCGTAGAATACTTCCAGCTTCATTTTTAAAAGAAATGCGTACAATGCTCACTTTAGAAAAAGAAATAAATTCCGAAAACATATTTTAGAAAGATGATGCTTATTTAATCCTAGCTAGCCATACTTATTTTTGAGTCCAATTCGTCACACTCCGGTCCGTGAGACCGCTCGACTTTGTCGCATTATCATTTTCATTCTAATTAATATTTTTTAAACTTGTAATGTAGGAATTGTAAATTGTAACAAAGTCTAAGATGTTTATGATAATATTAGGTATAGAAAATGATTTGTGTTTAAATTGAACTTATAAAGAAAACTAGAAAATTATGTGAAAACTAGAAAACCAAAAAACATTCAGCGGTCCACTGGACCAGAATGTGGCGAGCTAGGGTTAAAAGATTATCTAAAACATACATAACGTACAACAGAAATTATGCAGAAGATAGTTTATATTATAATATGATGATGGACTGTATAGAGGGTAACAAAGGAAATAAAAAAATGGGATATTAAATAAGATATTAAATAATTTGACACCGAAGCGAGACACAAAAAGATAAGAAAGATAATAAAAGAATGGACTATTATACGAGACGAGAGATAGAATTACGGAAAGTTAATTAGAATATCGTTATTACAGTTTGGTATGTCTATATTTCTTAAATTGCAAATGTTCACTCGAAGGTATTAAATATTAATTCCATTATCTCATTTTGACAGACATACCATAAACCTGATTTTGCAACGACAATACAGGCTTCGCAATGTTGCAATCAGCATAGTAAGCACTGATTAGTGTCAACAAAGCGATGCTATTCTCTCCATTGATATCATGTCTAAGGCCTCGTGTTACTCGAGTCATAATTGCTGACTCGAAAATTTCAACGCTTTTCGATGCACAGAATATGCTTCTTTTGTTTAAAGTAATTAACATATAACATGTGGAAGAGAGAAATACAGAGATAAACGTAATATATTTAATATTATAATTATGTACCTATATTATATTTATCTTGAAATATAAACGTTTTGGTATAAATATTTTATAAACAATATAAATTTAAAATAATAATATTAAAGTCTTATATTTAGGGCTAATTTTATGCATAATAAATTTCTCAAGAAATGTAAATTAAAGTCAAATGCATGAGTTTATTATTTTCGTTTCAATAACTTTTGCTAAAATAACGTTTTTATTTGCGCTTTTCCGACATAATGACTAACCGCCATACTTTTCAAGCCCACTCATGCGATTCTAATAACTATCACAAAGAACGAATGGCACCAAAATGGCGGCTGAGGTAAGCCACCGTTTATGATTAACATGGCGGACTAGCCTGACAGGTTTGCGTGGTGGAATCTATGTAATCTGGCAGGGTTTTCGCCGAGAACCAGACGCCTTTCTGGTTCGATACGGAAACATTCGATGTCTGGGACCGCAACATCTTGAAACGCACGCACAACGGAGTCTGAGAAAGAAAGTACCGACTACCGGTAGGGTCGATGTCCGGCGAAGGCCGCTAACGACGCCTAATCTTTTCCAAGAAGCTGTCACAACTCGCCGCTCTTCTGGTATCGGGCTGCGTTCACGATCAACCGTGAACTTTTCGATACAATTACTCATTATACCTAATAAAAACTTAACACAGATGGATCAATATTATTTCTATCGACAACAGTATCAATTTTTTCAATATTTCGTTCTTTTAAAATAAGGTTTTTTTTTTCAAGTGAATTTTACTCGAGTCCGTACATGGTATTCATTCGTGAATCTTCTAGTTTCAATTACCTGGTGTGCCAAGGAAAAATTTAGGCTTTGAAGGAGATAAATGTATTCTTGAATGTCTATTGTGTGTGTGTCAGGTGGCATTGTATATAAAAAAAGTGTGCAATTTATCTTAACAAGAGACATCAAAGAAATCTTTGGTTTCTGACTTTGTTTCTTTTCTATCTCCTGAAAAAATGTTCGGTAGATTTTAAAAGTGTTCAAAATTTATTATAAGATTCTAATCATTCTCAATAAATAGCAAGATTGGTGAAATTTAGTAATTATTTTCTTATTTGCCGCAAAGCAATTGCTGTTTTTAGAAAAAATTAATGATAATTATAAATATGACATTTTCGGAATACAATTATGTAATGTATTTTGAAAGTAAGATCTATGTCGCGACGCATATATTAAACGTGATAGGTTGTTACGTCTATCATGTTCAAACGGAGGCGTTAACGACGCGCTATCTGCGTCGCCTAGTTAATTAGACGAATTAATTAGCATTGACAAGTAGCATAATTAATATGCGCAAGCGAGGTGTCTTCCTCCGGATGTTGATGCGCTGTCAAAGATGTTGTGATTTTCGGCATCGCCCGATACGCCACACCTTCCTCGACCACCTACGGTGACACGTTGAATTAATGAAACATCCAATATCTTATGAAACACGATATTAAGCGTTTAAGGCACCGCCATTCATTGACCTAATCAACTGAATCATTGTTCTTTCTTTAGCGGATCTCCCATTCAGTTCCTGAAACTGTATCGCCATTGCGAGGTAGTAGAAGGATATTTATGCAACACGTAAGACTCCGCCGTCTGATGCCACAGACATATATTGATGTATTCATGATTCAAGACGGTGCTCAATGACATTCCATTCTATTCATTCAGCGTTTTACAATGATTCACTGTCTCATTTTGTTTGATTTTTATCCGGTGTAGATTTTTTGATGAAATTAAAATATTCATATCACTTTTTAAATTATTAGTACGAATTACTCTAAAAAATAATAACGTAAAGATGAGATACTTTAGTAATTTAAGAAATAATATAAATATTTTAATTTCATCAAAAAGTCTACACCGCGGATAAAAATCAAACAAACATATATACTGTGCGAACGTAATTAATAAAAAAGTCTAGATTATTTATAAGATAAAATTATATCATACTCTTTATAATCATCTTATCATATTCTTGAAAATCTTGCAGAATTGTGTTTATTACACATATTCCTTAATTTGATTTTCGATTATATCGAATATCTTTACATTAGATTCTCTGGCGTGGACACGCGACATTAAATCACGTCACTGGAATGAGCACTTACCTTGTGTGAATCCCGACGATCGTTTCCGACAGGAAGTCTGGCCAAAGAGGAAGCCCTGGACTGCGTCAGCAGACCGCTCTCTGCCGTACACCTTTCCATGCCAACTCGTGCTGTTTCAACTATACACTCATACCTTTTGCATTTGCTCGCACGAGTTCGCCGACAAAGAAACCGTCGGCATGGAACTCGCGCTGCATTTTTGATCACGCTCGGCCATACTTCTCGCCCACACCGCCTCGCCCGTGTCGTTTACTGTCATTTATGATTCATTTGCAGTTTAATTAACGCAAATAACAAATTCAATGGACAAATTTATATTAATAACTTTCCGTGTTTTTCTCAACGTGACCATATAGCAGCTATAAAACAAGTTTAATTAGTGTTATCAATCTTAAGATACGTTATATTAAATTGTGAAAAAAGTTTCTTTGTTTGAGGTAAGGTATTTTTTTTTATGGATCCCAGTAAAATTGCAAGTTTCCGTAGAATTGGCGTCACGACATAAAGGGTAACGAGCCATATATACGACGCTCTTTCACGCTCTTAAAGGATTCCGTGCAAAGTCGGAATAGCCACGCGATTCGCGATCGGCGAATACCGCCACACCCTTCCGTGCCGCTTCCGCCCTTCGTTGAGAAATGTTTGCAACAAATTGGAATCTCCCTTGCCCTTCCTTCCAGTAATTGGCAAGCGATGCGCTGGGCGTTTTTCTCGGTCCGGCCCCGATCCATAATTACGACTGAATGACGAACAAACACGCCGTATACACGCATAGATGGAAGTCAAACCATTCTAACATTAAAACGATCAGCCGACATTCTAAAGATATTACTTCTTTTCTATTGGCACTATGTGAAGTTACAAATAATTGAAGAGCTTGTTTCCAAAACCAGTTTTGCTTGCCCCTGCAATTCATCGCTGTCACACTGAAACTCGTTGGTCGATACTCGTGTAGTAAGGGCATCTTTATTTAATTTATTTAACGTATTGTTTCAAATTATTTTTATTCACAAATAATAACACAATATTTCTATTTAGTTGGATACAAAATAATAATTATAAAATAATCTCTAATCTATATTGATGATTGAATGTGCGTCCATATTATCAAAAGTTTTATTTAGTCTCTTAATAAAGTAACTTAATAAAGCAACTTACGCGCTATATTTTTTAATAAAAATTTGAAAAAATTTTTATATCAAATTATGTAATCTTTTTTTTTTACCTTTTATCGAATTTTTTTTTATACGTTTTAATGCTGCGTATGATCGACTTAGTTTTCACTTTCCGGCGCCAACGCGTCTATTACCGTATATTATGAACATTTATATGTATATACATTCCACATGTTCCGTGACAGTCTATTTGCGGTACAGACATATTGCGAGACGTGCACAAAGAAATTATACGGAGACAGAGAACAGTAACTGGGCGATGAAAAAAATGCTAACCGGAAGTTGGCGCTTGCCGTTGCGCCCTGTCATCTCGTGGCTCGTAAAAGCTGCTCCTTCCTCACCTCTTTCCTCTCTATTCGGCTGTTTCTTTACTCCTGGATCACCGACCGATGACAGATGGAGCGAAGGCGATCGAGCACGATCCACTCGACCGGATATAATTGCCCGACTACTGATTGACTTTTGCCGAGTGGCCTTTTGTGCAAACTCTATACCGCCTGCTTATATCCCCTCGTATCGTTGCGACCGAGTTCTCGCATTACCCTATAGCCTAGTGTAACAACCATTAATTCGAGGAATCGTTCAGGTGAACAGATTATACCGCGGTTTACATTTTATTACAAAGTAGCATACACGTTATAATTGCGTATACGAGACAGCAGACGAGAAACTTTTACAGCGATAATTGATACGTTAAATTTCACTTGAAGGTCAATATATATATACGTAAGATTTGATAAATTTTTATCCGACAAATAACAAAAAATCTACATATCTGTTTTAACAATGTGTAGTACAAGCTGTAGCGATCGTATAAATTATACAGTCGCGAGTATCGATAATTCATACCAGTTTTATGGATTCCAAAATTAGAAACTTTCACGTTTCTAATTTGCGTTTTCCCAGCAATTTAACGCCGGCGCGGCAGTTTATTCAGATTGATCGACATATGACATTGTCCCGCAGCTAGCAATCGCAATGACAAAAACTCGATAGGCTCCAAGTAAAAAGATCACGCACGTGATCGTGTGTGCCGTGCCGTCGTGTATTATTAGCAGGTAGCTTGTTAGGCGGTCGGTTTGTGGATAATGGTAGGTATTACAACACGCGACCGTTATTAACCCCTCTATACATCTCTTTCGGCCGCGCACCGTAGCCGTAAGCCCGTCTTTATCTCGCCTTCGCGTTTATTCGCTCTCTAAAGAAACACCCCGATATACTGGCACAGACAAAACATAAATCATTATTCATAATAAGCTCTCGCGACAAAAAACCTGTACCGACAGATCTTAGCTACGCTAAATAATCGCGGTCGTAGTTCTCACTCCACCGGACGTCTCTCCTTCTCCGGTTCTTTGGAAGGTCTCTCGAGATGATCATTCCGCAATTAAAGGATGCCGCTCTGTGGGGATTCGGATGATTTCTCTTCAACTTATCTTCGAATCCTCGTAAAAAGCACGCCCACTTTATAGAAATATTTAGAGGGGAAAAAGAACAGTATCGAATACATTTGAGAGAACAGTTATACACGACCTAATATTTCGTTCATTTATTTGGTGTGATTCAATATTTGCAGCAATAATCTCTTTAGGGGAAATTACATTTACAAATTTTAACAATTAAAACTTACAATTAGAATTAGATTGTTATATTTGACGTGAAATGATACTAAACTCACAATCAGTCTTTATCGAAATAAAAATATGATACGCAATTATTTGAGTTCTTACAACAATTTTTCGATTTGATAAAGATACTTCCTTCATCGTCGATATGGCTTCAAATATTTTTTTGCGGCATTCTCGTTTTTTGGGAAAGCCCGTAGAGCCCGCGGTAGAAAGGATTTTGTCCGTGCGATAGGCGGTTAAGCATGGTGAAGAACACGTCTTCATTTTAGCGGTCAGGAGGTGCCGGTGACATTCCAGGGATCTGCAACGCGGACCGAGAGCGGAAAGGACGCGACCCCGTCCCCGGCGGCCGCGATGGCACGAGGGGATCGACGTCCTGGAGGGCGTCGCCGTCCTCGCCGTCCTCTCGTCGTCCACGTCGTGTGGGTCCAAGCGTTCCGGACATAGCACCGCGTCCCCGCGATCATCGGGGTTTTGCTGCCGCGCGACCCGAGTTTTTCGTGCGGCTCTTCTCTGGCGGTAACTCGAGGCCAGGCAAGTCAGGAGTGCATTACACGCAATTAGACGCCAGGGTGGCCCCAAGGTATGTCCGACAAACGGGCCCTCCTCCTCACTTCCCCCTACTACATTGCGCCGCACCGTTTTCCTTCTCGTTTCTCTCTTCGTCGCTTCCATGCTATACGCAGTTCACCCCACGCTCGTTTCCCTTCGGTGACTCTTATCGGGGGCCATCTTTCCTTTTTGTATTATGATACCTCGAGGGTATGTCTCGAGAGTTTGATTCCACACACAGATTCTTACTTCTTCATCGAGCTAAACATTGTTACGATGTGACTCTCGTAATATAGCTCTCCTAAATTGTTATTAACCTGGCGGGATAAGCAATATGTTAGTGATTTGTTTTTTTAAGTGGTGTGATTATAACCAGATCACGAATTGAAGCGCAATCATTACTACTATTGCTAATTATTGAGATTGAGCAATATGAATCGGTTGAAGGATGGATAAAGGAAACGAGAGCTATTATGTTTTATTAATGTTTGAGAAATTAATACAAAAAAAAAAACAAATATTTAATAATTTTATACTATAGATTTCTGTTAATTTTATATCATGGATAGCACAATCTATTTTCTGTATACATATTTTTACATCGTTAATATGGATCTTTAATCTTATAATAACACTGGATCTTATAATAAAAGATATACGTTTAAAGGGCGTTAATTATTTCAAGATTCGTTATTAATAAGTTAAAGATTCTAAGAAGAGATATTAGCTCTATATTTTTGTATTAAATTGTAAACTTTGTTGCAATTGTAACATCCGTTATTAAATTAAATGTTAGGTATTCAATAGCTCTAATGCGATAGCTCTTAACGAGACAAATACGGGTGTGGTATGCGTGTCGGTCACTTCTGCGTCTGCAAAAATGAGCGTCTAATTAAATTCGTCTGTGTGCGAACACGTGTTTCACGCTCTTACAAATAGTCAATGGAGGCTGCGACTATCGTCGAACCGCATGGCGCACCGTTTGCTGTCGTCGCGTAAGAGTGAGATACGAATAACTATGTTGAAGAGGAAGAAGAAGAAAAGAATGAATGGAGAGAGAGGGTAGCGAAGGAAAAGACTTACGTACGTAAGAAGCGGTGGCACCGTTTAACACGGGATGCACTGGCGCGCTTTAAGTGTAATTACCATTGGCGTAATTAATTTAGCTAAAGAGCCGGCATTAATTTACTGCGCGTGTTTGATTTTTCTCCCCTTCGGATGCTCTTCTTTTCTTCGACTGCGTTTGAAGTGTGGTTGCGCACGTCAAGTTTTCTTCTTCCGGAACTCGCGTCTCTATATTTTTTGTATTTCTTTCGTTTTAGTGCTACCTCGACTAGTTATGTTCAAGTGCAGCAGATAGATTAAAAAAAAAAATTATTAGATTTAGAATATAATTGAAAAGTGCTTTGTGTTGTTTTGTTAATGTGTTCTTGTTAAACGATATGTAATATTGTAAATCGTAGAATACAGAATAATTACATATAAATAATGCATTAAAAATACAAATTGCATCATTCGATAATTGCATTGACCGATAATTTGTTTCGCAATTTGATTTCTACAGTTGGCTTGATAATCGAGGTCGGGATAACCGAAATCTTCGTTATTAAACGCGTGTATACACTTTACACGCGTTGGTAGAAATTGAGGCAATTTTTGCAGACCGCACAGCATGCGATACACCGACAAAAAAAACAAACGTGTTTGAATGGTGCGAAATTACGATCCAAACACGAGACCGTGAAACACATGACGTTTCACAGCGTGTCAGTCTATATTGACAACAAATATATTGATGAAAACTCACCTTCTGTTGGCATTTTCTACCTATCTTTGCGTGAAAATAATTTAGGAATTAGCAAAAAAATTTACATTACTAAATTTAAGTATCTATATTATCTTTTTCACTAGTATGACGCAAGTAATAATAAAAGGACAATGGGTAAAAAAGGCCGAATTTTTGACCTAAAAAGTGTAACACAAATTATATATAGACCCAGGTCTGCAATGCGGAACCAACTCCAAAACCTTACTTTTCCGCTAGAATGAATTTCGAAATATTATAAATAAAATTCTGTGCCAACGTTGGCTCAAATATAATGATCAAACTGCAATCTTTCTCAATTACAATTCTATTTGTTCTATGCGTTTTTAGATAATCTCCTGTCCTCCTGTTTATGATCACTGCAATGCAAAACAAAAATCACGAAAATAGCGCTTGGTTTTTTATTGCATAACTACATCCATATGTATACTCTTGCGTATTTTAGATCGGTGAATACGATGGTGAAACGATGATTTTATTTTATCATGTTATGACTAATTTAATTTCATTTTTATTTATTTATTATATTCTTCTACTCACGTCTCAACATTTATTTATTTTACTTGCCAGCTTCGTGTCGTTTTAAACGTTCCGACAGTTAAATGATAATAAACTACATTTTATTTAATTTATTACTACTTGATCTCGTTTATTGTCTTACGAGTTTTCTAATTGTTTTGCAAATACGAGCTTGACCTTTGTTTATTATTTTAATTAATTATCTAGATCTTTGGATACCTAGTGATTTTTATTGTTTGCCAAAGAGCATCACATTTCTTGTAACGAGTTGGAAACTTGTCATAAAAAGTTCTTTACTTGCAGGCATTTATGATCTTCAGTTAATTTGTCTACAGGTATATCTGAAAAATACAACTTTCTAAATGCTCTGTAATACCTAACACAATTTTAAAAAGAAAGTAGTCGTTTTGATATCCGTAGAAAATCTGTGAAAAGAATGAAAAGATGTTTCACAATTCAGGTTGTGTCCTTCAACGAAAAAGTCGTTTCGAATGAAAAATTAGGTAAAATAAATTGAAAATATTCTCAACAATATATTTTTCAATACAACGAGAAACTTTGCTTGCTAGCGCTGCATAGTTTCGAAAAAGTGAAAAGGACATTTTCTCCGAGACGACCGAGACGATGGTGATGATAATAACGACGTATCTTAATGCAAAATATTTAATGTTTCGGATTTTACATCGCAATATATTATTTTATTATTCCTTCAAATTCTACTTTTTTCCATATCGTAGCTACATATTTTATCTTGTTACTTTCTAACATTAAATTCTCTTTGTTATTCTCCTTTTGTTCCAACGCTATTTAATTTATCAGATGTTATTTTTTGTAGTCTCAACCTGTGCATATATTCTTTTTTATAATTCTGCTCACGTTCTTTTCCATGCTTTATTTATTTTATGTTCTGTTTATTTTTCTGTTTTACGTTCTGTTCATTTCATGTTCCGAATATCACGTTTTTATTACAGGTCCACATAATAGCGGACAGCTTTGCTGACGCTTTATCTTTTGCTCGTATACCTCTTTCTTTTATGTTCTTTGTAATTACCCTACGTAATTGTTCTATTAAAAACCAATCTTGTAGCAAAGATATTTATAAAGAACGTTCGCCAATCTTGCTTTTGAATAGAATCTGCAATTTTATTTTCTTTTTCTTTTTTTTTTTGCTTGAAAAAAAATATTCCTGTAGTAATGTTTACTTAAGAAAAAAGTATATGTGAATACTATTTGACCTAGTTTATATACATATAATTTTTTCTTTAAAAATCTAACCGTTAATAACAACGTGTGTTTCGAACGTAATCGACAAAAGACACGATAAAGAACATAATCGACACTATGCGTTTAAAGGGCGCGATCGCAGAGTCCATTGGCACTGGTTGGTGGTCCAATTAGTGCAGCATCCGAACGTACGCGGGGTGGCGGAGCAATTGTCGCAGTTGAGCCGCCATATAAATTTCTCAGTACGAGCCGGTACGACCGTCGGTAGGCCGGTCGACTGGGCTAACTGTGCACACACAGTGAACTTTCTTGCGTGGTCGCCCGGTGCTCACCGCCGCCGGCCGGCGCGGTCGCTAAAGGATATTAAACGCCTTCCTTGTAGGCTGACCGATGATTGCACCGACGACAGTTACTATCTGGAAACTGCCGCCTCGTGCAAAACGGCAGGGACACAGAACGGCTATACAGTTAAACGTCGCCTAGCAACAAGGTTGCCTTTAGAGCGACGTTGAACGTCCGCGACGCACCCCATGTTCTCACGTCTTTGTTACCTACTTAAATGATAGCGCTGATAGTACTTACGAGCGTGAATGCCTACTGAAAAAAATTTATCAGTGATACAGCTAATTGAGTCTTTGAGACAACAAACTCTAACTAATGATTTGAAACACATAACTCATCTGCATTATTTATGTGGATATAAATTTTTTTATCAAATATTTGTGTCATTGCTTTCGCGCATTACGCGCTTAACATACATATGCTACAGGATTATTTCTGTCGCAAACATTTAAAAATCAAGAACTTAATTTATAGTTGTATGTGCGTCATATAATGGCATTGAATGGCAGTTTCATAACTACGCTTTATTTCTAAAGAATGGAAACAGTAGTAAGATCTGTCAAGGTAAGAATTTACTTGGCAACGCGCGATGAATGGCTATGTATAGAAAATAATTTCGTACCTGGTATATGTATCTCTGATATCAGATATTACTTGCTGTGTGAGTCTTTTATTGTAATAAAATACAAATGTATAACTAGTATTTACATATAATTTGATTTCATCATTTAATCAAGAGAAATGTAGGAAAGAATAGTACTCTGACCTCTTCTGAACAGAAAAAAAATGTATATTCGTGTAGGAGTATCTGGCCTTTGGCCAAAGATCGCTCTTCTCGGCTACTTGGCTAGTCGTTTCGAACTGATTCGCTGAATAGCGTTTAGTTATCCTACAACCACCTAGTATCGCGAAAAGTTACTGTAGTTTGACTTTGATGTGAGTGTGTTTTGCGATAGGTGATAACGATTCGCGCGTACGGTACTGAGCTGCTATTTGATCCACTGATTTTACAATCACGACATTCGGTATGTAAATGTGACGTTTCTATTAAAAATAGAGATTTTATCACTACGCTATATCTTGATTTGTGAGCACTAAACAATATGCAATGTACACTGGCGTACTGCGTATTTACATATCAGTTTGGAATTTAACAAATATAACAGTTCCTCGTAATATTAAACTATATCGCGATATTGGAAATCTCTAAAAATTTGTAATACTTGATAATTTATTACTGCAAGTTTTTTCAATAATTGATTCATAATTAAGAATACATATGTTATTAATACAATCAAAAATAGATGACAAATCGATTCTTTATCAAAACTTATCGAAAAAATGGACAAAAATATTTTATAAAACTTATATGATAGTTTATTACAGCATTTCTAATATTACATGTATTCACAAAATAAGCGTTTAAAATTGCGGCATCTGTTATGCTAATGCAATGTATAAAACCTTGTGCTAAATATATTCTCTCGATTGTGATACATGGAGTGCACATAAAGAGATAAAGTATAGGCGAACAAGATAATTTGAATGAAATATGAATAAATAAATATCAATAAAATAATTTGATTATTTTCTTTATTTTTACACTAACATGTAATTTATCATTACATATACTAAGTAAGTTCTTATTGTATTAAATATCTTCTAATCTTTTAATTTTTAAAATTAGAAATTTATGTTTATTTGTAGTAAATACTAATTCACGTCGTATTAATATTTATTTATAATTAATTTATTTAAACGATTTTATTAACATAAAATATATTGTTATATTGTTTGTCTTTTAAAGATACTTCTTCGTATATCATGGAAGAGGATGTTAACTCGGCAAAAAAATGTAATCATCAAAGCTGTAGAAGCAAAGAAAAGCCTCGTATAAGGAAGCTTTTCGGAAATGGTAAAGAAATATAATGTATAATAAAAATATGATGAATATTTTTTGTCATATTTTAAATATTCTATTATTGCAGTTTGGAGTGGAATAAATATAATGAGTGGTGGAAGCAATCGCAGAGAATTAGATAATAACATTCACCGTACGTATATTTTTACTTATTTGTCAAGTCGTTAACTTTTATTAATATTTTTTAAAGGTGCAAAATGAAATGCTTTTATTGTATATTTAAAACAGTATAGTGCCATGCCATTTGCTAACATTTTATCAACTGTTGGCATGTAGAACATGTAATACAAGATAATTTTATTTAAATCAGTTCTTAATTCTTCCATTTATTATTAATATAATTCCATATACAGTTATTAATTAAATTATAAATATTTTAAAGAATATTTTTAAAATGTTTACAAATTCTAAATAGCGTTAAACATATTGCTAGATGTCAGCACAAATCACTTTCTCGCACTATTCAATCTTTATCAACAAGTGGTAGTCAAGATTGCAATAAATGTGAAACATTATATTTCTAATGCGAAAATGACTAAATATTTTCGAATAATATGTACTAGTATAAGAGCTTTATTATAAACTTTTTTATTTTATTATAATTTATACGAAATATATCTAAAAAAAAAGAGAGTATAGTTTCTAAAATCTATTCTTTAAGCATATAAATAGAAAATATAAATTGTTATATTTATTTAAAGTTAAAAAAAAAACGAATTATTATCTGGACTATAATAGAAACATAATAACATCAAACAATATTTTTTGGTCATGTCTGAATTTTATTATACTTTTGATTTACATAATTGTAATTTTCTCTTTCTCTCTCTTTTTCTCGTACAAGATTACGCTTAATAAAAATATTTTTAAACGATATAACATTTAATAAATGAAAATTTGTGCACATTAGTTAGTACTAGTAGTATATTTATTCTAATTAAAAATAATGGAAATGTAAATACAAAAAAGGGTGTCAACAGTGGTCTTTCGAGACACGTCTAACTATGAAAATTTAACAAGATTTTCCACCAAATACATTTTAAGTATACATAATTCTTATCAATTATGTAAACTCGTTTCTGCAATATTTTAAAACAAAGTTGGTAAATATGTAATATCAATATTACGTGAATTTATATTAATCGTTTAAATGCAGTTTTTTTTAAATTAATAGTTTATAAGCGCAAAACGCTACTAATGCGACATTTATACAGATATTATATTATTAATATAGCATAATTTTTACAAAATTTCTTAGTATATCGATTTATCTTTCTATATAACATATGCATATGAAATATTCACATATGTTCTAGAGAGAACTTTGACATCAGAGTCAAGAATTTCTCTTGGTTGAAGTTTGCAGTTATACTCAAACTACTTAGAGTAAACTGTTAAATTTGTTTAGGAAAATCTAATGCAAATAGATGCATAAACTGTTATTGTAATATTCATGCATAGTGTCCCAAATTAGCACGTTTTCTTCATAATTAATATTAAAAACTATATAGTATCCAAAATCTATATGATACAAAACTATATATGATATGCAAACTCATGATCTTTTAAAACAAAATGCAACAGGCTACAAATTCTCTTTAGTCTACACTTTACATATTGTAACAGTATCAAGTGGAATTGTATAAATTCTTAAAATGCTAAATTTAGTACTTGGTGAATTTTACAGCAAGAAATGTAAAGTACAGATATAATAAATGAAGATGAAACTGTCAAGTCTCTAATGTACGATATGACAAGAAAATGCAAATTTTTGTAGATATTTTTCTTATAATATTATACGCGAGAAAAACAGGTATAAGGAGAGAGAAAAAGGTCCAGACTATATCTTACACATTAATAATAACGCTGCAAAATATATAAACACGAGTATTCTACTACGACTAATAATGATCGTCTGACACAATCCTGACAAATAATAATTATCGCAATGCAACGTTTGTTTTATTATTCTCACGTTTGTCTCTCATCAATCTTGAAAATATCTAATGTATTTTTATTTATATGATGTAAATACAGTTCAATAATTTATATATATATATATATATATATATATATAAAATCTTTATATAAGCTCTATTAGTAAAAGGATTTATTATTAAATTTTGTGGTTAACATTTGGTAGTTTTACGTTTTTCATCGGAAAATTTTATTATGTATTTTTTGCTGTATGTAACTTATAATTACCCAGAGAAACTGAGAATTTTGAAAGTATTTTCTTAATTATTTAAATGTTATAACCCGCTGGTGCAGCTTTAAAGACTTCAAAGTAAAGCTAAATTTTTTTCCCTTATGCAGGGTGAAGTTTTGCTTGAAGCGTATTACAGTGTTTTTTTACAATTATTTATCTCTTTAAGAGAATTATATCAAGTAATATATTCACAACTCTTGTTGAGCTTTACGAATAATAACGTGCAAGGTAAAACTGTCCCCTAATTTGCGTGCCAGATTCGCAACAGACTGTGCCCGAATTTATTCCTAGAATTTATTATGGTTGTCTTTTGGATTGCTTTTATTTGTTAAAAAATGTTTCTTATAATTTATAAATAGATGTGAATATTTTTCCTTTCACACAACTTTGAATATTGAATCTTAAGTAGTCGATATTAAATATAATATCAAAAATATGATTTTCCTAAATTAATTACTCATAAGCAAATTTCTTATCTTTAATAAAATGTCTTCACTATTTTCTCGTTCTCGTTATATTTTACTTTTACATTTTTATCATTTCTGTTATCTTAATAATTGTACTTAGCTATAACATACAATAGTTATTTACAACATTATGCTCGTTTATTATCTTCAAGTTTTTCGAAAGAAATAAGATCGCGTGAGAATATTTTATAGCTTTCTCAGCTTTTCTTAACTTCTCCCTCCTCTCTTGATATTTTTTCCTTGTCCTAAGACGTCTGAATCACCAGCGAATAGAGACGTTGTACTATTTATCTCCATCCTGACGCTCTCCTTATCTAACCGAAACGACTTCCACGTCTCGCCATTAATTCCTGCCGGGAGCCACAATTAACTTCGCCTCTGGAGCAAAAATAAAAAAAAATCGTGTTGATCCTTAACTGTCTATAGTCATGCTTTCCACCATCTATCTCTTATCATTTTAGCTAGTGTATAATCATAAATAATATAAAACACCATCTGAGAAATTACAAGGTACAAACTCTTTATGGAATGTTTACAGTCTCTGAAAGATATTTTACATTTCATAATTTTATATCGATAATTGGATGTGAATTTGAATATGCAAAATACAATTGTACTGCACATAATTTTTACATTTTTTCACATTGTTGGCATTATTATTTAGGAATTATATTTGCCAGTTTAAAAAATTCCAATCTAACGTAAATCTATAAGAACAGATAAATGCGCAAGATGATGTGGTTAATATATATATATTATATCAATATATAATATAATTATAATATAATCAATATATAAATTCCAAAGCATTTGAAGAAGTCAGCTTTGATTACGATAATGCTAAATTTAATTAAAGTAAAGAATAATAGCGAGAGTATAGGACGATATTTAACGTTTCCGCTTAAGGATGTTCAAAATATCTCATATCAATCCTATTTAGATCAATTAAGTGCTGTAAATAAGCAACAATCATGTTACATATTCAGGGTAGATTATTTCATTCAAAGTTGCTTTTACGCTACAATTGTTGGAACATGTAAACATATCGTAATCATGTAAATCCACAGTCATTTATGCACTAAATGCAAATTAAGTTATGAAGAGCACCTGTTATTTGAAGAGTTCTTGTAGGCTGAAGCACAACCGTGCATAACATACCTATATTTGAGTAAATGAGCATTCTCCTGATATGTTTAAGTAGCACTCGACACAAATGTGCATGCGATAAAGTGTGTTTGAAAGTACATAAGTACATAGTTTTAATAGTAAAAAAATTATAAAATATATTGCCGAAGGATATAAAAATAAAATCTTTTATTATAAATAAATGAAATTGAGACTCTTTAATTATATAAAGTAGTGACACAAAACACGCTTCAATTGTTTAATGTTTAATTATTTCATGTTCAAATAATAATTACGATTATCATATATAATAATCTATAAAAATGCTTTTAAAATATAAAAATTCAATAAACTTTTGTTTTAATAATAAACTGTCATATAAAATTTATTCAAAATTAACATTATGATTAACTTTTTGAATGTCAATAAATTGATTACGCTAAATAGTATACTTTTCAACTTTCTATAATCCATCAAGTACATATCGTAAGTCTAAAGTCGATATCCGACAGAAGGAAGTAAAGATTATGTTCCAAAGCCCTCCTTTTACCGTTTTATGGATTTCAATTTCTTTGCTTCGTTAGCGTCAATAATTCTGAAGGAGCGTGCTATAGTTGACAGAAGCCAAATGGAAATCGAGAGTTGCACAGGGAGATAAGCCATTTATCCGCTTTTCTCAAAGTTTAAGGAATATAATATAAACGTGTGAAAATATATTAGCATAGATCCGTGATCCACTTTTCCTAAGTGGTTTGAAATTGAAAGGGGAAAGCTTTCGCGAAATTAAAAAAAAATATTTCTCTGAGGTCACGAACATTTATGACTACTTTCAGTACTTTCACTGACAAGTTGCGGTGGTGTAAATAGTATATAGCAAAATTTATTGGCAAAAACTTTATTACCTGCTTCGCGTAAAAAACACACCTGTATAATAGACAATACTTTGCAAAAACAATAAAGTTATAAATTTTGGCATGAATTTTTTAATTGCTAACTTTCTATAACTTATTGATTATAAATGTATTAATTTATCATGTTGCGGTAAACGCACTTTAATTCTACTTTAATTCTGATTCAAAGGAATAATATTTGGAAAGTAGAATAACATTTTGATACACCGTAAAACGATAATGCCATTTATTTGATTCTCTAACGTCACAAGAAAATTAAATTTTAATAATTTAAAATTCTAATAGCTTTACTATTTAGCCCCAAAATATTTTGTATCTTTACCTACTCTGAAATATAGCTTTTTAAAGCGTTTTGGTATTATTTAATATAATTTAATCTAATGTAATAAAATGCAGTTAATTTTCAGCGAAGCACATTCAATGTTATCAAATTCTTATTGTACACACAATAATCTTAGATTGCAAAACTGTGTACAAATTCCGGATCAAACAGAGAAATACTTTGATATATTGTGATCTAAATTGGTTTCGTAATTGCTTTGCCATTGCCATAATCCAAATTTTCATTGGTAACCGGTAGTCATCGCATTAAAGCCATTGCGGTTACCGTAAATTGGGGCAGACTTGAGAGCGTATGCAGCGGTCACAGATTTTGCCACTTGGGAACTTCCGGTATCGCGATGTGGCGATACAACTTGAGGGGCAGATTAAAACTGTCTCTGGAGGCTTACAACATCGATCTCCAAAATGCTTTAACTTTTGCCACTTGCACATTTCACCGTAGATTGCGTTAGATACTATGAAGCTAATGAAGCTTACGCGATATAAATGTAATATAAATTTACAATTATTGTTACCGGTACTGCTTTAAATAATATGTATACAGGGTATAATCTTAACAAAAGTATATGCTAAAAATTACATGCTAAAAATAGTTTCCCAAAAAATCATGTTTCTAAATGCATTCGTATCTTCAATCTTTTCCCAACGCGGAAGGTAGATAACGTTTCTTAACCGGGTCACTATGTTGAATTCGTTGGCTTGATACATTTTATTGTGACGAGCATATTTCTACGATGCACAACGACAAAGCTCTGCCTCTCCGTCTATTCTGTACATCCGTCGACCGTCTATACAACCGCGTCTGGCTTTAATCGGTACTTCTATTACCTTCATCTCACGGGAGAACTTTTGCAATTAGCGCTGTGACAACTAGAGAATGTTAATTTGAGCAAGTTACCGTCCAGTTGTGATAGTGAAAACTGTCCTTTCATCCGCGACACCGGCAATATGATTACTTTTCCTTCTGTATAAGACGGTTTGCTCGCCTATCTCTCGCCGTACTTCACAGAATCGCTAGAAAATGCCTCGGAACAACCCTCGTAATTATCGGAAATCGACTTGAGAGTTGTCAAGATCCTTTTTTTACTCTTTTCTGAAATCGCGGAATTAGGCAACTCGAGATATATCCGTACCGGAGTTAAGTGGGCGAATTTCCGTAACGCCACTTTATCCCGTACCTTAGCGCCAAATGCGTTCCCGGGAGTTCCCCTTTAATCGAGGCGCGGAATTTCACTCCATATTTTTGGCGGAGCTTCGAGCGCTAACATACGCGTTGGCGGGCTCGTCGACATGATGTATTCTAAGCACGAACAAGTGGGCTACGTATCATCGATTTCTCGATGAGAATAAAATCCATGCATGTAATGGCTACGCGGCATATCGAGCGACGCACATCCCCCCGGAAATTGGCGGATAAAGCGAGTAAAATGGGTCGCACGCGCGATTTTATGGGAAATCCCGTAGTTATTCCTTAGCTAGACGCAGAATCGCGGTTTTGGTTTCATCACGGGTGTGCTCTCATCTCTGCCACCGCAAATTGCAACGTGCCATCTGACGCTCATGAAACGGATGGCCGTGCGATGATTTACGTCGTTTACAATGAAGCGAGATAAATGATGAGAAATGTATGAAAAATTTCTCATAGCGTTTTTACAAATCTTAAAGCATTTAGAAAATAGAAAACGAGCGAAGAAAACAAAAACCTGATATAACCTGATTAAAATTAATGATTAATAAATTAATAAACATTTTTTACATAAATTCTCCAAGACGAAGACGAGCATTACATTATACTATTAAATGTATACTATATTGAATTATCGTTATTGTCATTGTATGATTAAATTATGAAAACGAAGTTATGAAACTGGTGTTTCATTTCTTAATAAAAAATATTAATGCAATGAAGTTTTTGAGAAGCAATTAAGTGACAGAAACATACATTTATAACTACGTTATTCTACTAGGTATCTATTAATTATTTTATTTTCTGAAATACTTTTCCTACTATTTTATATTTCGTAAAATGTGTGTATTTTTAGAAAGATATTTTGTTTTGTCGTTATTTCTTACAATAAGAATACGCTTAGATTATTCTAGGTAGATTTCATTATTCATATAGATAAGTCATATAATTAATATAAGTATTTTTGTTATATGATAGATATAATAAAATTCTGCATTGTGTCGCATTGCGCAAATTTACAATACATATATGTAGTTTTTTAAAATGTTTACGTTCTTTCGCATATATGTATAAAAATTAATATTTGCACGTTTTATTTCAAACCTCTTTTGATACCTACATAACTGGACCAATAAAATTTAATTAATAAATTTTATTAGATAATATGTCTCTATATAGGTATCTCATATTAAAAAATATATTTTTTAATCTGTTCTGTGCGAAGTGATTCGAAAAAAGTGGATAGCGTCATGTGAAATACATTTTACAGATTTTCACGTTTGTGTAAAATGTCTCTTATCTTTATCAGATTTTACGGAAAATTGATTGTAATCTCAATATCTGATTGATAAAAAACATAAAGTTTTATAAAACGCAATAACGGTTATAACTATTTCAACGTTACAAATTGACACACACACATATCAGAAAAAATATATCCATATTTAATTTCTGTTTACTTTCTATGCAGTGATTGGTTCGATATAGTAATATCACAATATTTTAACTATAGATTTTTAAACTTATATTAAAGCGTTTTAATATCTTTTTTATAGCCATATTATATACAAATATGTATACTCGTGAAGTATTTATTAATTTCTTGTTTGAAAATTTTTGTTATAAAATGTTTACATTATATACAGCAAGATTTAGCATATTAAAAGAAATAATAATAAAATTGGAAACGTCATATGTATTTATCTGCGTATCGAGTTTTCATCACGTACCTACTACTGAACCAATAATGTTTCTGTCATGGGGTTGCCAGAACGGCTACCGACATTCTGCAGTGCATTGCAAACTGAATTGTGCACACGTCCACGTTATAGCAGTCCACGAACCAATCCAACTCAGCGTCGCGGGGAAGATAGAACCGGAAATAGACGCGGTTTCACGAGATTCTCGTTTGGCGAGTTGAAAAAAACGAAGCTTGTGGCCAAAGGAGTGAATCACGCCATGCACTCGAGACTCAGGAAATAAAAGCGGAAATTGTAGAGTTCAGTAAAATTTAGATGAAAAACATTCGCACGTATGTGAGGCCAAATTACTAAAAAAAAACATACGACTAATAATAACCATTTCGATTTAGAATATAATTTAGAATATAATTTTTTAATATTTTAATTTTGAGTTAGTCGGAAATTGAAATTTTATTGTAGCGAAATTTTAAGTTTTGACTTTACAATTTTGTTTTATCATATCAATCTAATTGAGGGGTATAAATTGCATAAATTGCAAAGATATCGTTAATGCACTATTGCGATGAAGAAAATACAGAGTAGACATTTTTCTCAAACAAGAATAAAACTTTATTGTCGGGTGTTTTGATTGTAGTATAAACTTACTAAATTAAAACTAAACACTCAAAACTTACTAAAATATATGTATATAGTCTTTATAATGTTCGGCATGGTTTAAATCTCATTGTAAAAATTTAATTTATTTGATATATGTTTTTGTCAATATTTTTTATTTTTAATTTGATTATGGTTTTAAAGATGTCAGAATCGTAAATTAGAACAAGATATTTTGAAAAAAATGCTGTAAGATAGTGGAGGTACTCTTTTATTCGACGAAACATCACGTTTTCATCATCAAGTGAAACAGAAACAGCTTTGAAATAGCAAGTTTCGTAGACTTATCTTTTAAAAGATTCGCGAAACAACTTTCAGCGTGTCATTACTGTTAAATGACGTAAATGAAAATGGCAAAAGTTTGATTTTACTTCGCAGAGTCTCATAATTAATTACTCCCTTTTCTATTTTTATGTACCCTTGCTTTTGCATTTAATCTTTAACATAACATATTAACAGATACGCTGAAATATTTAATAATTTTATATAATGTTATCTTATAAATTTAAATTGTTAAATGATTTTTAAAATGAGAATGAAAATCTTTGGTTGCTATATGCGTCGAAAACGAAAATGAAATAACTGTGCCTAGTATCAGAAATATAGTCGGATTGAACTCGTTACATGGTTTCATATTTCAGTACTCTCTCTCAAAGATATAACTACAAATCAGAAATCTTACGCACTCAGATTTTATTAATATGATATCTGTCATGATATTCTTCTGTAAATCACGAAATATTACAGAAAGAATTTTTGCTCTTTTAAAATACTATTTAATATTTATCAACTACGAAAAATTCATGCTAGAAATGTATCTCAATCTCATTATAAACATTATATTTTACTAAAATTATAACAATGTAAGTTATTATTATACATTATAGGGACATTTTAGATATATATATTTATATCTTTTGTGAATTTTTTCGTAATTATTGAGTATATTAATTTTGTATTATTTTTGTTTCTTGCTTTTTGTATACATATATTTTTTTCTACAATTCGCTTTATTACGCATCGACACTTGAGCAGCAAATGGATGGCTGATTTCTCGTTATATCAGATAAATTGAATTTCTCCTTGTTTGGTACGGCCCTTGAGAATTATCGACATAGATTCCAATAAATTACTCGATTTCAGATTCATCTATTTTTCCTCAATTTTAATTTCCTTGTGTGGAGATTTCGCATACCGATAATAATTGGGTGTCATTTTATCGTCCATGGAAAATCGGGAAAAATGTCAAGTTAGATCGTGATATTCTTTGTTAAACACTTTTGAGTTACAATTTCCACGAAATTTAATCATAAAAGATTATATTCTGTAAATTTAATTCCAATTTTAATACTATCAATAATTTAACTACAATTTTTATATATTTGAAACATTTTATAAACTATAAATTTTTAAAAATTTTTTCAGATAATGTATAAATATAATACCACATTTTTTAAAAGTACTTGTGCAATTTATATAAAAAGAAAATAAGATATATTTCTATTCATCTCAATGTAATAAAAATACTAAAATTATGATATAAAAATAATGTATTCACATATGCGTACTTGTCAGCAGTGTCTTTTACGATTTGTAGATTTTATCTCAAACGCTCATGCAGTCTCTGCATGGAATTGTGGAACAAACTGGTCTTAATGCACGAAAATCTGCATTACAAACAACAGGCCATTATCACGTTTTTTACTTTACGCTGCCTTTGTTTTCCGCGTTTTTGCGTTCGCATTCAGTGCAGCTGTGTGAGCTGAAAGTAAATTGTAGTTTTTACCGCCAAATAAATATTGTTCTCGCCAACTGCAGACAGGTACGAAGATTGCATTTCAAATAATTTGATTACCAGTTGGCGCAATCGTTATCGTGGCACGCAGGTGATTCAATAAAAAATTTTATTCGCTATTATAAAGTTAAAAGACTTTTGTAAATACTTCGTGTTAACTATGCAAATCTATATCCTGGTTGCATATTGTTCTCTATTTGAATTTTTATTGTTACCATGCAAATTTTATTTGTCACTTTTATAATGAGAGACACTTTTCACATACGTACAGGTTTGTCAATAATAATAATAAACGTGTGATGTCAATAATCTATTTTCTAACTGAGGAATTTCTGGCATTACATGTCACAATTTTAGATTTATCGAGACACTTTATTATCATAGTTTGATAAATAATATTTATATGGATGTGCGGTATATAGCTCTATATTTTTCGTAAATGTGATTTGCTTAATGCATTAAAAGATTGTCTGCGCTTGTTAGATTTCCTGTATAATAGTTCATATGACATAGCTGCGAATGAATATTTGACAAAGATGACGCAACGTAGAAATCTCTCGAATAAATAATAAAAGTGCCGTCTAAAAAATCTCATGTATGCGCCAATTAAACTTTTCAACAAGAATGATTCATTGCGGTTTTGCAAGTTTCAACAAAAAACCATGTGTGCACACGTTCATTCGCGCGTAACATTGAGAGCTGTGTCACTGGACAATCGATATTTGCGCGTCACATCATATGCTGGATACAACGTACGCCCTCAGCTCTGTATTCAACGAGTTGCTTAGCTGAATCTCAGATTATACGTGAACGTGATAAGATTTCCGAGCTGCTGATTGTTCACAAAACCTTGTATGTGACCATAGGATTTTCGTTTCACCTCATCTTATGTTAGACTACTATCAAGAATATGGATTTGATAATACAAAAGATTGTAATAGAAACGATGCCATATCGAGATGTACTTTGCCAGTTTAACAATAAGTAAGAAATGCTTGTTTCCGCGCTTTAAAAGCACAAAACAGATTTAATATGTATTATCTACTTTTTATCCTTCTGATTGTATTCTCTTACCATACTATAAGTATATCGTACAAACACATTTTCTGTATTTTTGAACTTAATATTTGTCTACTACGTTTTGATTTTAAATATATAAAGCTTAATTAGTGCCAAATAGAGTTTAATAAAGCTTAAGTAGAGCTTACTAAAATGCCAATAAAACACTTCTAGAGGTTCAAAGCCAAAATTGTATTAAACTAAAGATTCGTTTGAAGAACGGATTGGAGACAAGAGAGTTGCTCAAGTCATTAGTCTACCAATCATGATTCCTAAACAACGGAGATCCTTAATTTGATCCAAACTACTGAAATGTTATTAGCTACCACGGAAAGTTACTAATGACTTGATTATTTCGGAAGTGGTGCAAGTCAATTGCGGAGATCTTGTTGAACTCGACACATTTCATTAGTGTATATCCTCACTTTGTGCACTAAACTTTAAATTATTTTAAATTTAATCCGACCGTTAATCCGTTCAGTATATATTAATATATAATATTTAGAAATCTCTCTCTTATATTTATCAATGGATTTATTTATTTTATTAGTATATTCTTTGAGCTGTTATTTATGACATTCTAAATAAAAATTGTTTTGAAATGGATCGGAAAATATCCTAACATATATCATGATTATTTATATCTAATTGATCACTTATGATATTTATATTTCATCCAAAGAAAATCAAGTTACAAGAATAAGTTAACTAAAATATTGTTCTTAAATCGACAGGGTCGCCAGGTAATGTAAAAATGACTGTGGTTTTTTAAAATAAATGTTGTTGTACTGCAAGAAAAACTTCTGTATCAATATCAGCCAGTTAAAAATACAATCATTATTTTTTGGAATTAACTATCGATGTACGTACAATTAAAAATGTTTTCTTTTTGACATATAATCTTCTTTTTGCACGAATGTATATTCTATATATCATAATTGCTTATACATTTAACTATTGGAAGTTTAGAGCGCAAGAAAAATTTTGAAGAATTTTATTTTAAATAAAAGAAGAGAATGAGAATGAGAAAATATGTATGTGTAAGAGAAGGAGATTTCTAAATTACATTATGAAAAATAATAAAATATGATTTACCTTTCGACAGTATTGAAATTACGGATTTTGACGGAAGATTCGGAAGGCCTTTAATCTCGTAAATGGAAGCTGCATTAAGAAGTCTGTGTGGCTGACAGCGCTGCAATTCAATATAGGCTCTACTGAACTGTTCATATTAGATCAAGCATCTCGTATGAGATGAATGCGGAGGGTCTATTGTCTCATCATATCCCCGACTTTGATCGTGGCATTTCATAGGTCGCAAATTAACGCGTTCGTATCCCGTTAAATGTTACCGTTCTCAGGAAATGTTACGTTTCACGGGGCCATTAGACACGCTTGCGACATTTCAAAGTATGGGACAGATTACGCCCATGCCTGCGCATTTTCGTCGCGCTCGATGCAAATTTATGGACGACCGCTTGCTAACAAATTCGCTAGCCACACAAGGCTGACCACACGTTGAGTTTCTCTACTAGACTCGCTCCACATGTTATGCAGCCTCTCGCTTGAATCAAGAAACGTTCGTTATGTGTGACATGATTAATTGATATTCAATTTACATACGCAAAAATCTAGAATAATCAAAGATACATTCTGCGGAAAACTTTACTCAGCAATTATATCTTTTTCTTACAAAATTTCCCTTTAATTTTTTATTTATTTTAAAATTTCGTAAAATTTATAACTAATAATTAAATCTCTGGGGGGGGGGAGAGAGAGATTGATTGATTGATTGATTGATGGTATTTATTATGCCCTAGTCAGTGACTTTAGGCAAATAATGACAAATAAATGTATAAACTTATATATAAAAATAAAATAAAATAAAAGTAAAAGAGAGCAAGAAAGAGAGCGAGAGAGCGAGCGAGAGAGAGAGAAGAGGAAAGAAAAAGAGAGGATATTATTATAAAAGACTATAGATTAATCGGAATCAAAAAGCGTTATTTTGATTTTTATGGTTTTACTATATATAAACATGATTGTTCATTTTTTTGCAAAAAATATACCTTGAAATTCTTTAGTAGGTATTTTTAATAAGTACATATTGATCCACTCGTTTATATTCACGTCAAAAAATACATACATTAGTAACTTGTAATATAAAATGAATGTTGCTTCATTATTAGACAATATATCAAGTAACAAATGTATATACGTCGCGTTGATTCATTATTAATATTATTAGTGATGAACTGTTGCATAAAAGTTTACTCGATAAAACTTACCAAACTCTTTTTTTTTATCTACAAACTTGAGCACTTAGTTTCACATTTTGCTCCTGCAGTCTGTATGCAACATCGCTATAAGTATCTCTCTTCTTCCTTGATACGACTTTTATCATCTCTAACTGAATTTTGTCTCTTCTAATTCTGTCACTCTTCTCGCCTCGGTCACAGTATCATGATGTATAGTAAGCTTTTTCTCCCATCGTATCATACGGGCACTCGTGGCAACAGGTTGCCTAGCAACAGTGCTTACCTCTTCTGGTTAACCACCAGGACCATTGCTGACGCTAGCGATAGCACTTTCGTTCCCATTTGCTCTCGTGGCCTTCCTTCGGTTATTTTGCGCAATTTACACTACGAACCCTACCTTTCTCCGACGCGAGCTTCCAGTTAATGTGCTGTCGGTCGACGGAACTGTGTTAACAGACCTTATCACTCTCCGAAATTTATCGTCTCGGAGAGAGTAGAATGGCTGTGATGACCCGCAGACACTATATCTAGATATCACTGGGATGTATGATAAGAAGCGGTCTCGCCTAGTGAGTAGGATCCCTCTGGGAACTGTTATGTGTGTGCGCTGGAACGAAGAAGAAGAGTTATTTAAGGATCCTTTTTTCCCCACAGCGCGGCGGTTTCGTAGAATGAAAGTTTTATCCAGCTTTTGCTCGTGACTTTACACGATAATGATTATTATTTGGCGAGTCTTTTTAAGGTTTCTGCGGTGGAAATACTGTGGAAATTATGTGACACTCGATTACATACATTCCCAAATGTCTGTAATATATGTGGGACTTAAAGTTAGTTACAAAATATCTAACTTTATATGATTAAAGATATAAATATAAATAGAATTACGTAATAATTGTTTAATAAATAAATTTTACGTAAAAATATATAGCAGGTATAAGATAAGATTGATACTTTTACTGAGGAAGGAAATTGAATTATCAAAGAATATTCCTTTACTAATGTAATTATCCTTATGCTTATTTTTCTTCTCAGTTCTCCTACAGAGCTCATTTCTGAAATCAGTTCTCGACTTCTTTTTATCTCATATAAGAGAAGGGTCTTGTCGTTTTGATCGAATGGTCAAATGTTCACATTCTCTTCACCGCATTGTTCTCTCTCTCTCTCTCAGGAAATTTATTTTGATACGTCAGAGGAAAATATAGTCTATTCACAATAGAAGCACATTGGAAATATCGATAAAAAATCAGCCATATTGACGTGGATATCTTGATTTAGATATATCTTGTTATTTATAAGAATCGTGAATCTATTGAAATATACGAGAATCTATAAAAGGTTACCTGAGAAATTATGGTCTATTGTGAAAGTATTACGAAAACGAATTGTTCAAATTTAAAACAGATAACGAAATAATATCTGGATATACGTATATATTTTAAATCTTTCTTGACATTTAAACAATAAATATTTATAACTTTTAATACAATTTAATAATTTTTTACACATGCAGATGATTGCTAAAATTTATTTACTCTCAAGTTTTGGGAATTATCTCAAAATAGATAATTTTAGAATCGAGTATGTGTACATTAATCTATATTTAATAATGGTTTAATACACAACAAAAATTTTCTTTATTACATTAATCATTTATCTCAATTAATCTTAACAGGCTGCGGTCGTGAAAATTTAATCAATTGAATCAACGGATCGATTGATTGATTGGTGCCGCGTGTACATGTTTCGTAAAAATTATTTAAAAATATTGGAAAATGGAGCGCCTTTGCCGCCTTTTATCTAGTATGCCATTATAACGTATATCTGGAGATAATGAAATAGTGCAGTTTAATATATGACTTCTGACCTCTTTCCATATCCATGCATTATCTATGCAGAAGCTAATCTCTGACGTATCAAGTACGAAATGCACCGAAAGTATTCTTCCACGTGAATTTTACTTAACGACTCCCGATCCTATCAGTGTCTTCTTATTTTCGCATTTACGTAACGGCGACTATCTTTACTGTTATGCTAAGGCACAATAGAAACTGAAGAGAAAGAGAGTTCTCTCTTTGTGTGCTATTGTACCTATATACAGCAAAAAATATACAATACATTTTTTTTTTAATTGTATAATAAAATATTTTTTACTGTTAGGTTCTTAATATCTTATTTTATAATTGTGAAAAGTTAACAGCATAAAAGTATAATTTAAATTTTTTATATTAATATATATTCTCTTCTGCAATAAAATACATTAAAATATAATAAGATGCTATTTACATCGATCGATATAATAGAGGATGTTCCTGTCAATTTTTAAAGTGTCACACATTATCGTCGTGCGCATAAGCACGGCATATTTTACTTCGTTAAATATGAAGTATATATGATTACGATAATGGCATTTTATAGAGTGTGTAAATTTTAGAAGACGCGTTGACGCTAGTCTTTTCACTATATCTAATCGAGTTATATCGGATTGTTGATGTTATTGCTCGTACATCATCGTGAAAGGAAGTAATATCTATGACACGTAATATATCACCGTATACCGCATATATTGTAATGAAATCTGCATAATACCTGTTTTGAGCGCATATCTTTATTTTATTGCATAGACTCTACAATAATATCATAAACGAGAAAAATCTCTTTAATTATGTATAAAGAAAACATATTTCTATTATGCAAGTCAATTATTTATATAAATTTATCTTTGCAAAAATTTGAAATTATTTTATATTTAAAACGCGTGGTAAAATCTGCATTACGTATGCTACATACTTCTTAATATTTTTATATTATTTTTATATTATTTTTATATATTTTTATAGAATGTATAAATCGCTAATATTGTCAGACGAAATTGCGAATATTTCATGAACGATAATGTAGAGACTAAAAATCATAGTGTGTGTGTAAGAAGAGTAACAATATATTTCCGGATATCTTACGATAACACTGATATCTGAGACATTGCTGCATGCTACCGCCTTATATAAAATAGTGTTTGCAGTCTCATTTATATGCTAATCATATCATTTGAAGACTTAATGCATTCATTCACGGTAAATATCGGAGACATTTAGAAGTCTTGGTCTTACTTACAGGAAGCATGCATTTAAGTAGTCACTTTGGAAAGATTTTATATGGCTCAATTAAGACATTAAAAAAATTCTTAAAATAAATAATAGCAATATATATACATGTGATAATAACTTTTACAGAAATAATAATAATTATATACAATAAATCTTAATAATAATAATAACATAGACTATTGTTTATTAATAATATGTTTTAAATACACGGATAATTGATTCGATACGTATATTTTAAACATAGTGTGTTATATATTTCACATACGGTACTCTTTTTTGCAGCGTACGTGTGTATATGTGCGCGCGTGCGTACGACTTGTTATATATTGTTTTCTTAACATTCGCGCAGAACTTAATTGAAAAGACAGCGGAGCAAACTGCTCCGTTATCGTTATTTCTCAATACGCAATTTTGACAATTATCAAGAGATCAAATATGATCATTGTACTGAAACGGCAATGCATGTGTGTGCATTTTTAAAAACTTTCTACTATTGGAAATTCATTACGATATAATTTATGAAATATTATATGAATTACAGCTTTGAACTATCATTACTTTATATCTACTCTTTTTCGCGGTATTCTTCCGACGAGATATAATGAAGTATATGATCATTGTAAAACGGCAATGCATGCGTGTGTGAATTTTTAACAAGTCTCTACTATTGGAAATTCATTGTAATAATTTATGAAATATTATCGAGTGAATTACAGCTTTGCACTATCATTACTTTATACTCTTTTTCGTGGTATATTCTTCCGACGAGATATAATGAAGTATATGTTGTACACGATTAATGCCGGATGGGTCGTACAAAATACCGCGCAACTGTTATATTCTGGTAATTAGTGCGCGCGTGCGATCGTAATTACCCGTATTTTCGCGAATGTGTGTTGTGTGAATGTCACGAAGAAGCAGTGGAAGATCAAGAGTGGAGACTTTAGTGGTGTCAAGCGATGACGGAACATAACTATGGGGTAAGTTATTTATTATTTATATTATTATTTATTAAAGTAGGTCAGATTTTATAGAAGTTTATATATCTAAAAATACATTCGGAATAATGTACTTTGTCTGCTAAATATCTGTTGAAAAAAGCAATGAAATAAAAATTCAATGCGCACAATAATTATTTTGAAAATTTTCGAAAATTAATTATTTTGAATAGTGCTTAATTTGAATATATTTTACAACGTTTGTATACTAAAACTTTGCTGTTGCGCATCATATCGATGAATCTTATATAAATTATCTTATATTTTAATTTAGAAGTCCATGGATTTGTATAAAAGTTATATTACAAAATGTATATAAAACGAGTTATAAAGAAAATAATTAAAGACTAAAGTATCTTAATGATCATTAATATAAAATATGTATTATATTATTATATTATATAAAAATTTAAACTTGCAAGAACAACAGATACAATACTGAAATATTTTGTATTATTTATATTTTGTATTTTAGTAAGAGTTGCCTGATGTTTGAAGTTTAAATTTATTATTTATTCCTATATTGTCATATTTAGAAAAGTTAATAATTTGAAAGTAGAAATTACAGTTATTTGCATAAAACCTGTGATATAACGGTGAATGGAGAATATATTAAAAATATTATAGATAAATGTAATTTCTCATAAATCCATCGTGTGAAATCCATTCCGTTCTCTCCCTCGAAATGCATGGGGTTAAAACAGATTAGAGCAAAACCCTAGACTATGTACTATACTAGACTATGTAACTGTCCATCGATTTATTGCACACGCAAGAATGCACACATAAACCCAATAGAGCTTTATTACTGTTGGTACGTTATTGATCGATTTGGTCATTTAGTAGTACATTATGGTGTATAATGCACGAGTCATTTAATATTTATAACAAGTTTGAACTCGGAGGCATGAAGAAAATATACATATAAGAAGTACATTATAGCTAAAATATGCTCCATAAAAAGCGATAAATAATGATAGATGAATTTTATCTTAGTTTTATAGTGTAATTTCGTAGGTGTTAATTGAGATGTGCAACTGATCGGTGTTTGAATTATTAATAGGCGGACACGATCGTAATATTGTAGCATATACACTAATTTGCATAAGATATAAAGCTGGTTAGATCCACAAGCACGGCGGCCAATCACAGAGACACGGATTTCTCTTATGAAAGCTTCCTGATTGCTCCATTCGCCTATCCGTTATACCTCGGGTTTTATGCAAATAGCTGCGACCCCTACCTTCGCCAGCTCTCCGAACTAGTTACTTCGTCTTAAATGTTTCGTAAGTAACTAAATTGTTAGGTTGTCGTCGTTACACTCAATTCATTAAGTTATCTCTTGCATAACATGATGTTTCATTGCATTTTATATTAAGAAATTTATAATGAATAAATAGTTAAATACTTACAAGCTGCTTTAGAACATAATTTCAAGATTTCAGGGCGCTTTAAAATGTAATCTGTTAATAAGTCTATATAATATCGAGATAAAATCGAGATATTTTATACAAAAATGAATAATTTAGTTTGCTCTTAAAAATATTTTTATTTCAACCTATCAATTTCGACTTAAATTTAATTAAGTTTGTTATTCACGTTTTACAATTATAATACTTAGGCCCGGTTTCACCCTCTCCGATTAGTTTAATCGGCCGATTAAGTGCGAATCATGATTAATCAATCTGCTTAACGACAAATGCGATTGGTCAGTTTCAATGGAATAATCGGCCGATTAAACTAATCGGAGATGGTGAAACCGGCCCCTAAAGATACAAATAAGCATTGGGATTATTTTTCCGCTTTTCTGTAGTTAAAAAAGGGGGTTCGAAAGCTTGACAGGCAAATCTCATTGGGAACATATTAGTAAGGAAAGTACGATTAACGACGATAAATCTTTTTCACAGTCGAAATCTTCTGTGAAAAACATTGAAGGGTTTGTTTCAAAGGTCATTTATCTCTCGTTATACCGTGAAAATCAGACGTCGCCGTTACGCAAAATGCATTTTGCAATTTTCAGTAAAAGTAATATATTTTATTATATTCACAAAAAATAATTTCTGCGAATCCATGGCGTTTTATTATTCATTCCTTTTTCATCTTGTAAATTTTACAATTTTTCTTATTTCTTTATTTTTATACTCGTTTATTTAGAATGATAGTTGGATTATTTAACTTATTAATCTTAAAGGCCACTTTTAATAAATGCAGCTATATTTTTTTCTGTTTAATTAGCGATTATTCTTATCTATAAATTAAAAATTTTCTTTTGCTCATCCCACAAAATCTGTATTCTTTTACAATTCTTGATGGTCAAAGATAGCTCTCGTGATTTCGCAGCGAGATATCATGACATTGATGCGATGGTATTAAAGCGCAGGTGATGCCAAGGTGATACCTTTATTGTATGTCATGTTCCAAAATTGCAGGGCATTATCGATGAAGCACTGTTTGTTCCGATGATTTGAAGAATTCTGACAGCTTGTCATCCTAAATTTCTATTTTCATAAACAAAAATCGATAAATTGTAAGACGACATATAACGCCATAAAATAAACACAAATAAATTTAACTATAGAAATCTGTACTATTTGAAGCGCTACTTCCGCTTTGTCTCAGTAGATAAAAAAGCATTTTTTTTATTGTAAAAATGTATAGTATTTAGTAGTTTAACAAATCATAGTGTACTTAACACCAATTCTTCTCGTTGAATATGAAAGTTGTTCCTATAATGTCAAATATATTTTTTCAAATATATTACAAGCATTTTTAAGGAAAAGCTGATATTTTTGCAAATATAAATAAATTATATGTAGCACACTAGATACATATAATAACGAATTATTTTACATATTACATATATATTTTTAAGAAATAAAAGGAAAAATTTATTTGAAAAAATAAAAAATAAAAAAGAAGAGAAATTATAAGCCCTTTTATTAAATTTCTACTTTATATTCCTATCTTTTCGTAAATAAGGAGATATTAATCGTGACTCTTTCAAACCAATATTTCTATCATTAAAGTACCTTTGCCGTCTTTGAGTGCGTCTTCAACTTAAACTTCGAACAACTTTCTTCTCGTAAGGTTAGAACTTCCAGGCAACTATGAGAATGAAAAACAAGTCAGACAGAGGAAACATTCGATAAATTACAGAATTAGGGACAGGTTGCGCGCCCATCTTCTTCCAGGCCTGAACTTTAATGATATTAATAGGTGTCTGTGGGTACTATTAATTTCTAGGGATGTCACAAAAACGAAAGGACGAAATTTCACGTTGATAGGTATATGTCACATATTGTCACGATGGAACGTTTTCAGTGGAATTTTCCAAGTAATTTCTTTTTGTCAAATAATATCACAAATTTGCTCAATAATAATAGTTTCCTTACTCGAATTAAACAAACAGTAAAAATTGTACAAAATTTTTTAAGGATTGCGATATTTTATTTTTTTAAATGTAGGTATTCGAAATTATTATAAAATGCAATCATCTTAATTAGATATACACTTCCGTTAAGAAAGAAATTAATTACGGAAAAACATTTCAAAACACTTTCCTCTTCATAATTTTTACTAAATTATTTTAAGAATACGATTATGTAGATATAGATACAAATATAATGAGCAATTCATGCACATTTTGAAACACGATTAAAATTTCGATTATTTTAAGAAAAGCGATAGAATTATAAAAAATAATCTTCTTCATATTACTCGTAACAATAAAATTTATTCAATTGAAAAAACTATTCAAAGGCTTAAAGGCTGCTAATATATTGTATTATAGTATTGTATCCTTTATGGGGCTAAAAGACAATTTTTTATGAGAGCAGACTTTCATGATATAAATCTTGATATAAAATCAGGGTATTTGTGAATAAAACGTTTTACGATAAGGATCGCATAGTCTTGCGTCAGCGTCTATAAAGCCTTTGATGGGTATTCATCGCGCAATATAACTTTGAGAATATACTGCGCAAAAAGTTACGATAAATCCAGATAATAGAAATGGAGGAAAAAGAGAATTTTATGACTACAATATAACCGCATTGCTATCGTATATATGAACAAATGTACTTTTTCATGATACCACTTGCGACGTTCAGAGATTATTTTTCAATGATTAAATTTAATAAATTTGCACTAAATAATAATAACCAATAAGATATATTTAAAGAAATATTTGTATATTTAAATTTAATGAGAAGTACATACATTAGGTATGATTAGTTTTTCTCATATATATGAAAGAGCATTTTAATAATTCATAAAACTACGCGTATTATTTATGCAACAGTATGACAATGTAAAACGTAGCATATTAGAAATCAATAGGTTTTTAAAGCTTTAAAATGTGACTATATATAATAACAGCACAATAGAACAATAAATGAAACGAAAGACAACTCAACTAGGATTTGAAGTAGAACGTGAAAAGGTAATGCCGCTTCGAGATTCTCAAGTGCAGGGCGTCAGCCATAAACTTTCCCGAAGTTCCATAGTAACTTACCGCACTATCATATCTCTACGTAGACACTTACCGCACATGCCGATCCAACTGCATTCACTGTCGCATTACAGGCCTTATTTGATCGCACTTACTCGCTTTGGCTTTTCACTATCGGCAAATCCGACCATCCAACTTTGGGAACATGCCAAATCTATGAACAGGTAGAGTCTCCTCTATCATTCTCCTATCGTTTGCATGCAAGGGCAACCATAAGTACCATTTTGGCGTATCCAGTACCAAAGGATTCAATGCCCTCATCACACAGAATAAGCAATTAGATCCATATAAAAAGCGATGAGCTAGAATTAATAATTTTTAAATATATATTTTATATAAAGTTACATTTATAATATTGTGAAAACCTATTTCCATTAAAATTTATGTAAAATGATGTGTACATATATGTATATCTTTCCTAAAAATAATAATATATAGTCAATAATAATATTTAAATTTAATGTTTTTTTAAACTATTTTTTTAATTTAAAGTTAAATTAATTTTGTAAAAAAAAATTGCTATATTAAAAATATACTGTTGGTTTAAAAAAATATTAATTATTTGCCATACAAATAAATTTATTTTGAAGATTTCTTTAACAAGACCTTATATAGAATAGAGTAGATGCTAAAAGTGCTAGTAATATTGATTCTCTGAAGATGTTTACTCTGAAAGATAGAATTACCCTCAGTTTCCCTTTCACATTTTAGGTTCTTGCAGAAATGTTCAGTATTATCTGACAAATAGCTGATGAAATTTATTAAGTTCTTGACACGGAAATTTTCATTTAACTTTTACCAATTTCTGTTTTTACCGTCGACAAGTTCTTACACATAGATCATTCATTCGTTCTCTTCCAGTCGCGAACAATTTACTCGTTGCGAATAACAATTTCGTCGACGCACAGTTGCTATAGCTTTCTCTCTTGTTTCCTGTTTCTGGCATTTGCATCGAAATTAACGGATTAAATCTTTACATGCGCAACACCTGCAATATAACGATTCAGTCAAGCGAAATTCTAATATTGCCAGTGTAAAGACAATACGCAATATATGTCAACAAAAAGTTGTTGACGATTCCTTACACATCTGTTTGTTATATAACTTAATTTATTGAAACTTATCCATCTCGCAATAATGGCATCTGATTTTCTTCTGCTTTTTTATTTATTTAAATTGTCTAGGTTATAGTTATACGTATTTAAATAAAATTACACAAGAGTTACGCAATTGTTCGATCGATATTATAAACTAAAAAAAACAGAGTGGTAACACAAAAAAATACACATATGTTTTGATGTCGGATTAATGTATAAATGATGATATTATTAGACGTAAAATATTTTATAGATTAAAACTTACAATTTACGTCAATCTTGAAAGTAGATAACAAGAGAAATGGCCAAGTATTATGCAAGAGACAATAGTTGCCATACAGAACATGTATACTAGAACGATAAAAAAAACAAGAAATTTTATATTTTAGATAATAGGGCAAGTATTTTGGTACTGGTCTAGAAAATTAATCTAATAAGTTCTATGAATCTAAGAAGTAGAAGATTTATAATCCATGCAAAGAATTTTAACATTTGAAAAAGATTATACTTCTATTTTAAATTTGCTTTTATATTAAGACTTTGATTTGATTGAGAAAAATATAAGAGAGAATCTCTTTTTTTTATATTTGATTAGAATTTCTATATTCTACATCAATATTTAGTCTCCATTCAGAAATGAAATTACTCGCGGCAAACTTTGGCCGTGATCTGATTTGTATTGATCGATTGTACGATACGCGGACACGCCATTTCCGTACCTCGTTGATTTATAAATACTCCGATCGGGCTGCCTGGTAAAATCGAAAACTCCTTTTCTTCACACGTGACCATGATCGATGTCGAGATAGGAGGACGACAAAATTTAAGTTTAATGGAGATCCGATTTTCGTTCAACGCTTCTGCGGTGGACGATAATAAAAGCGCCACTCCACGAATTGTTTCGGGAAAACGATAAGCGTTCGATTCCGTGTATCACTTTGTTCAATCAGAAATCGATTTTGATTTTACTTTACGGCACCTATTGCTTCCGATGTTGCAGCGCGATAAAAAAAATAAACCGTATCATATTTTGCATTGTGTATACGGACTGTTTATTAAGTCGCTTGGTTGTTACGATAATAACAATGTATCGCGTTTTTTAAAAAATATACTGGAACATTATTTTTACAGCAGTAACGCCAGTAACATTTGACGTTTCAGTTTTTCGACGTAAACAAAATTAAGTTTTACATTTTGAAGAGAATAAATTAATTAAAAAACGTTTTTTTCTAGAATTTTTCAATTACTTCGAGCTTCTACTAAGAAATGAGCCTATTAATGGATATGAATGGTAATATTCGTAAATATTGGCCTGCACAATTGTACGTCTCGTGAGAAATTCAATATTTTTATTATCTCTTGCAGGAATAATGATAAAATAAATTGTATAGTGCTTATATGCATGATAATTTTATTTAAACATATACAACTATAACTTACTTATTATAAATAAATATAAAAAACATGCTTTTTACTTTTAAACAGAAATTAAAAACGCAAGATCGAAGATATTCAGATCGTCAGATATATGTCAAACAGATGTGTGTGTAGTATATTTTAAAATAAATTTGTACATTGTAACCAAGGATAATCGTAGTTCCATGATAGATGGATAATATAAATATAAATAATAGATGAATGTCTGAGATAAGAGTAATTTTTTAATCGCCTGTCAATTTTTTATTATTTTCAAATATTATGCTTTACATTATTTTAAATAATGTCGATTACATATATAATTAGAGTCTCTCTAATCAGAGTCTGGTCAACTTGCAGTTCTGCGAGAGAGAAGGATGTAATAGAGAAAGAGAAAGCGATATTACATTCATGTCGCTTTCTCTTTCTCTCTTATTTCTCTTTCTCTTTTTGTTTCTCTTGCGTTTGCCAAGAAATGGCGAACCAATCAAAAGTTGCTACTGTATGGCCAGACTCTGATTAGAGGGACTCTACATATATAATTTATATCATCTTTGAACCGACCGACAACGATGCATTCACTTTAAAAGCGATTATTGCGAGCTTGCAAATTTCTAACTGACTTCTATCTGTATCACCCGCAAAGCTTGCACAGAAATATAATACCGTACCGTATATCATTACGCAATTGTATCCTGAATTACAAGCTACAGTATCGCATTTGTAGCTATTAAAATGATCCGTTAGATAGCAATCTAAATACATATGTACTAATCTGAATATAATCTTAATGTAAACTTTATTGTAATACTAATATTGTAAAGAGATGTCATTAATTTTTTAATAAAAAACTTATTAAAAATAATATATAAACATTCAAAGAGTTAATTTATCTTTTAGGGAAAAAGATTTGTTTTTTCTATTAGTAACATTAAGTTTACCTAAATGAAACACATTGTTTTCCGTAATAGTTACATATATGAAACAGTTATGAAAGAAAAATGAGTTTGCGATGTGGGAATCATAATTCAAAGATCGACGAAAATAGAAAGTGTTTAAAGCTTCTAACGTATAGTATCAAGAGACGCGGCAGTGTGCCAAGTATACGCGCCCGCGATACGGTTTATAGATAGGTACTTTATAGTTACTTTAGATAGTAACTTTTTCGATTTTCTTTACTAGTGGTGTTAGTTTGTTTTTTCTCGCGAAAGTTGAAAATGCGCTAAAGGAAGAAGATCTATTCGGTAAATTTCACTGATCGCCAAATAAAGGCACAGTATCCTAGAATTGGTTAATTGTAATGGCGCTTTTTAAAACTCGATCCTCTTCCCGGCGGCACAAGTTCACCGTTCTATGAGCACATTGTAACGTGTACGCTATGGTATATACAGAACACTGTGAAGGAGACTCCGATCGGCCACGAATGAAATCAACGAGCTTAGCAACGCGTGAAGGGGATAGCCGTTGAAAGGATCCTACTTTCAGAAAAGTTTACGTGCTTCAGAGAATAACGCGTTAAACTGCAAATAAAATTCAGGAAAATTGCGTCGTTTTAAAAGCAATTGCAAACTTTCAATATTTTTTTTCACATTCAAGTTTTGTATATTATGGAAGCTCTTCGAGCTTGAGATGCAAATTAGTGACGAAACAAAAATGGATTTTGAACAAAAAGTATGCGCAGCTGGTTTAAACGCGTGGGATACTAATGTTGATACTGTAGCTAAGAGATTGTAAATTGAAATTCCTTGAATTTGATAAAGTGGTATTTAATGTGAGTTAAAAAACAATTTGCGATCTCGTAAGTAATTTTTATAAATTTGGTGATAAAATACATGTACTGTATACTTCTTGTGATAAGACAATATTATCAGATAGTTAAATGTTATAGGTATTATTATTAACTATAAGCACTGTCAGCACTGACATTAATTACTTCCATGTTAATTCAGGAAATTTCATATCTCATAGCTATTCTAATTATAATAATACTGCAATAATAATACAAATGAAATACATATATATATATATATATATATATATATACACCAAATAGATATATTTGTATAATATTAGAATATATAGCCTATAGGTAAATATGGCTCATGGTTATACTTTATGTTCTGTTTCTTTTTAACATCCTTCGCGATACATTGATGAATATATAATGCACTCTGAATATTTCAAATAAGAGGAAATACGATATGGTATTTAAAAGCATAAATGTGGCTTTTGACGAATAAAATGTGCACTTTTATCTCGAGTTAAATTTGACCAAAGATAGAGGAACGGGATGTGTCTAAATTTAATTTTACTATTTTTTTCACATAGTGCTCTCATGGTGGTGGTACCTACCTTAGTAGTTAATAAATATTAATAAGATAAATCGTATTTGTCACTTTAATAAAATAATTTATTATATTTTCGAATATAAGGTAATTAGCACGATAAAATTAGCTTTTGCTTAGTAGTTAATAAATATTAATAAGATAAATCGTGAAATAAGATAAAAGTGACAAATACGATTTATCTTATTAATATTTATTAACTACTAAGCAAAAGCTAATTTTATCGTGCTAATTACCTTATATTCGAAAGTATAAAATATATATTTGTATGCGTTCAAAGAAGGAAAAAAAAAAATTTATGTAATTAATATATCAAAATAGATATTTTTTATTCCGAGATAAGATCTAAAAAATTTCATCTTTGGAAGAAATATATAAAAGTGAAGATTGTATTTCGAAAGATAATTTTTCTTAATTCTTATTTAATGGCTAGTTTGTAAGAAATGAAAACGCGGTTGCAAAAATAATTTGAGTAAATTTAATGCCTCTTATTGCAAGGGAAAGCTCGAGATTCGCCATTTCACATTTTCTCGTTGCATGAAACTGGAAGCTTGGTTAATGAGACGAGAGCCAAATAAAACATCAAGTATAAAAAGTATAAAATGAAGTCAATGGCAGAAAGTTGCACGCTAGAATAATCTTGCAGGAAATTGATAAAAATGGTGAACCACTGGTACTCTATCTATTTATGTCTACCCTAGATATTATAACCACGTAATAAAAGTTTCTTTTTTTTGTAACTTTTAATTTTAAGGTAATCATAATCTTCAGAAGAATTAAAATTAATCCGTGGTAATGCCGCAACGATGGTAAAAATTTTATTTTACCGTAAAAAATAAAAATATTTTAATCTGTAATAAAATTATTATAGTAAAATCCGAAATACTTTATTTGTAATACACTTTTGCTGTTTCTAAAGATGTAAAACGTAAAATGTACACGTTTCTCTTGTTATTATGTACACGTATAATTTTAATTTTATTTGTGGAATAACGATATGTTTTAACATAGATATTAAGACATTTGATACTTGATATCTAATTAGAAATTATATATATATATATATATATATATATATATATAAAATACAAATATACAAACATACAAATATACAAATATAAAAATATACATATATATATATTTGTTTGCATTTAATAATACTTAGTTAATACATAATTGAAATACGACTAAATATTATATTCAAATATATGTTCAATTATTTTATATTAGAATCATTAATAATGCCTGCCTTTTCGTGGTTTTATGTTTTAAGTAAAAAATCATATTTTCTCGTTTCAGTTTCACCACAGTAACAGTTTTCCTTGATTCTAAATGCTGCAAAAGTTCCCCGAGTCCTTTCTTGGCAGCAATTTCCTGTGATTCTCCACGTTTTACTCTTTTACCTCTTCTCATGTAACGAAACGTTTTATTCCTTGCACGCCTGCTCTAGTAACTCTAGTAACTAACATCCGGAATACCAACTGGTTCTTCTTGTTTGAATGTCAGTATTGTTAGATACGTGAGAATGCAGTTTTCTTTTTGTTTCTTTTTCCAAGAATTCCTTGACTAAAGAATCTAAATTGTATTTGACCTTTAAAAAAATGCATATAATTTATTATTCTGTTTTATACTGTAGAAAAATATGTTATTATTCTTTCAAAAACAATTATAATTAAATTTAGTATTTTGCTTTTGTAAAGAAAACAAATTTGATTATATTTCATTTACCTTTGACAAAATTTTTAACTTTATTTCGCAAGGTAAAGTCTTAACGCATACTTCAATGTAGAAATGATATAATATTTTCGTTTGACCTAGTATATACTGGGCCAATCCTTTGTGAGGAAGAATTGCGCATTCATGGAAAAAGTGGAGTATATGCCTTATGGAAGATATAGGTTGATATGTCGAATATTTTTTTGTGGACGTATTTATGAACTCGATCGGTCGGAAAAGTAGGTTATTGTACAGATTTCATACTTGAAAAGCGATAATAACTATAATATTTTGCCGCTCTGCACAAGCTTTCAAATATTTGTTCATTATTAACTCTTTAAGGACGGAAGTTGCGTAGCATAAGTGCTTCATTTGTTTTATATATCGCAGCTGCCTTGAAAGGGCGGTAAAGTAAATTACGCGTTTATTTCGAAATAATTGTAATAGAAATTTAATTGTAATCAGATATCTCCGCGTACGTACTAATTTAATTGAAAGCAATCCTTAATAAGTATAAAGTTTCGATTAAGCTTATTGTGCTACAAAAGACGTCATTACGTTTGGAATACGTAAATAGCGGATTATAGGCAAAGTGTTTTACTGGATCGCTCAACAGAATTTCCTCTCGTTCTTATTTCATGGAAATTACCTTCGAGCGCCGAGTGATTTCGAAGCATCTCGTTGACGATGTAAATAGCGTAATGCAATTACACGACGATAAGGAACGAAAGCTACGAATGCATTTCATTTCACGCATTTTGCGAGGAAAGTGATGCGGTTGTCATTGAGTGTGCGAGGTTTCCTGGACATTTGCTTATAAGTTATAAGGCACCCAATTACTGGATATGAAATTGCAAGAGCATATTATACATGAGCTTTTATAAAAACTACGATTTGAAAGAAACGTTTATGATCCGTTCTCTCATTTGCATGTACTTAAGTTACATGCAAATGAGAGAACTCGTACTTATTTTTCATAATGCAATGGTTAATGTGCATTCTCTTTTATAAGTTATTAAATTTTACGTACTTTTAAGGTATATTAAACGCAAAAATACCGGCAATTCTTAACGCCTTAAAATTCTTTAGACCATACTTCGGAGAAACGCGAAAAAGAAATGTTTAGAGTATTCGGCTAGAAGAAACGCAAAAAAAAAACGTTTGGAGTATTATGCCAAAACCCAATTCAGTCAGCTCCTGCCCCGGAGTGCCCCGGGAATATGTGTATGCATCTTACGATAAAACGCCATTCTCAGGCATTGCAAGTGCACTCTGCCACTCTTCGTAGATGCTAGAGAATAAGGAAAGTGCTTTATACATCAAGATATAAATCTTACACACATCTGCTCTAATATAACAATAAGACATTATTATGTTAATGGCTTCAGATCAGCTTTTATCTTTTATCTACTTATCTTAATATTCATTTAATCATTTATTTCATATCTATTTGAATGAGTCGTTAAAATTTCATAAAGTTTATGACAGCAAATTTGTATGTTTGAATGTTATTATTTGAATTTCGATGCTGTATCATTGTTGTATAGTTGACAATCATAGGACAGTGTACTTTGTGGTTAACTGTGATACGAAGAGCTTACCATTGATCATTACATGGTTTATCCAGCTTAGAGGATGGAAATGGTTTCACGTGAAGTCTGAGCAAAATCATTACTAAGAATCGTTCTTTATTAACCGCTTTAACGGGCTAATTTTGGAATCAAATATTTTGGCTTAGAAATATTATAAATTTTTCGTCACGGAAAAGTTTGTTTCGGAAAATATTGAAAATCAAGCTGTCAATTCCTTCGCGTTTTACCGAGATATAGTCTGAACGCATTGAGAAATATAATTGCAATTCGTATTTTCGTGTTTACAGTTGAATAAAATCAGTTATAAAGTATTTGATGCATTTATTTAAAAAACTCAAGCCAGATATTTTGCTGTATTGATTCAAGTTAAAGTTTAAGTGAAAATATAAACATACGCGGTAGTTTTAGGACACCCTGTATAGGTACGTACCATAAGAGAGAACATTTCAGTATCTGCGAAGTTAGCTTGTTATAGTATAGCTTATTGCGATGATAAGTTCGATTTAGTGGAATCATGATAGGATCTTTTCCCTTTTAGATCACACAACCTCTTTCGTTATTCTTCTTTTCAAATCTTGAAGGAATCCAACCTAACTCATGTCCAATGGAGCATTTTATTCTCTTCGCCCATTTTCGACACTTCAGTAACTTTGAATCACCGGTAGCACCTTAGCCATCAGTAATTTTGAGGAGAAAATAAGCGCAGACATATATTTCAGCGTTCTTCGACGATATAAAATTGTGTAACTGCCACTCGCTTTTCTATTTTCTTGATAAACATTTTTTTTAAATTTATTATTTGCTGATATAATTATTGAAGAACTTAGAATGTAAGAAAATTAACGAAGATCTATTTATAATTAATTTTATCAAGAGAGAGAGAGAGAGAGAGAGAGGGGGGGGGAGGAGGGCGGGAGAGATCTATATATTTGAGTAATATATTATAAAGTATACTTTTGTTGTCGAATATAACATCTGTATAAATATACAAAAAATCAAATTTTTACTGAGAAAATACGAAGGATGAATAAAAGTGAATAGAAATTGTTGATTTAAGAAATAGATTAAGAATAAAATTGAAGTAAAGAACTGTGAGTTGAGCTGACAGAGATGAATTAAATAAAAACTTGCATCCCACTAAGATAATTGAAGCATTTGGAGTAATTGAAAGTGGAGGTTGGAAAGTCAGTTTACGAGTTGATGAGTGATTGGATGTATGTATTTTTCACGATTCTACTCTTTCAGTATTATACAGATTAATTAATTTAAGAATTGATTTATTAAATGAAATTACAATTAAATATTACATTGATACACTTGAATTATTAAAAACATATGTATATTTGATTGTTTTTGTAGCACGAAAGTCAGACATAATAAAAAAGCAATAAAATAAAATAAAATTAGCTTCATATTAAGTGTTTTGTTTCGCATCTATCTACGAAAAATTAGTTTCCGAAAAACTGAAATATGCGAGAAATTAGATTTCATTAACGGCTAGTTTTAATTGTTTGTGAAGCAATTATACTTGCAGTTTACTTAAATTTGTTAGTAAAAAAATATAGGTCTCTGAGTGGTTGCGAAAACTTTAAGTCAACATCGTTGCACCATCTGTGCCAAAAATTTACTCACTTTAAGTAACTACTGTTTGTGAACTATCGTTTAAATTACCGGTGTATTGCGTTTTGAATCGAAATCGCGCCATTCGATATTTCGAGCATTTCGGACCGGAAAATTTTTGCAACATGATTCAAATTACAGATCGATGCCATAGCTGTTTCGTAACAAGTGGTGGTAGCAGTAGTAATAGTAGTAGTAGTAGTAGTAGTAGTAGTAGTACGTAGACGCGCACCCTGCGTCGACTATTACGCGGTGCCATGAGACTCCGTTCTCTCGACAAGTGCTTCGCGGCAAACTGAGGAGAGGATTAAATTTGGAAAAAAGGAACAGGTGTTGGAAGATAGACATGGCAGGTGAAAGCGTGGAGTAGATTCGAGGATGAACGCCGAGAGAGAAAACAGAATTCGTGGTGTCGAGTGGCAAAGGACCGACCGGAGGTGCCACGCTTCGCAGACGTCCCTAGTGCGCAAGGGCGTTGGCGCTGACGACGGACGGTACTGGAAGTGTCGGGGGTGTGGGGGTCTGGGAGCTTTGGAGCTTCATGGCGGGGGTGAAAGCATGAGGGGGATGAACCGAGTAGGGGATGGTGTTGAGGAAACCCGTGGGGTGGGACAACCGGAGACGACTGTGCTCCCAGTCGCTCAGTCCGCGCCCCGACACGCAATCACACGCACACTTCTTGTTCAAAAAGACAACAGAGTTTTCCGTTCGTTTTCCGCACACGGGAATTTTCAAGTCGATTCGTAATTCCCGCTGCCGCGATCTCAGATCAGTTCGGGAACACTTTGTTATCGATCTCTTCGTCGATCCTCGATACCTCGACGGTATATCCCACACTTTCATCGGTGAGTATAATGGCTGATAGATAGTGTCGCGTATCTGATCTGATCCATACAGAGAAAGAGTGGAATTCTTGCGATGCGTTCTGTGCGACAGCAGCTGTTACGTAGAAGTTCGGGCAAAACTTTCCAACTTTCGTAGTATTTCTTTGTTACACCGCGCTCAGATGGTCGCGTTTATCTTCAATGTCGCAGTCTAGAAATGTTACGTCGCATTAGTGAGAAATTCATCACACAACGCGATAAAGCACACGTAATCCGCTTCTCTTTCATCTTCGTCAAAATTTTGTGTTACTTCGCGAATTACCCTTATAATTACAATTGCCACACGTCCTCTCCGGCTTTCATCTTGCTAATGGAAAGCCGGCGAGTTTGTTTTATCCTCAAAAGAAAGAAATAAGATTTCACATTATCATCCATGTTAACGAAACTCTCCCAATTTTGTACGTAATAAGATTTAAAAAAAATGCTAAACAAAACGATCAAGATTTAATGACAGCTTCTTCATGCAGCAACACTGCATTTATAAACTGCAAAACTGTGATATAAAGTACACACTTTGTTGAGTAAAAATTAATTCAACTCTTAATAAGTCATTTCTTTTACATTAGTTTATAATGACCTGTATTAATTATTTTAATAATTTGTAATAGACGACTATTTATTGACTTTTCTTATAAACATTTAAAATAGTGCTTGAAAAGATATACATATTTTGCATTTTTAAAGAAATACGATTTTAGTGCTATCAATTTCTTTTCTATATGTTAAATATTGATATTATAAATTATATAAACTTTCGATAACTAACAAGTATTCCATAATTCTCTCGAAAATACAGAACAATAAAGATACCTACTTATTATACAATAGCGTCCACAACTTTATGCGCACATCTATATCTCATCTTTCGTACCGTACATGTTGCTGTAATCTTAAGAGGAAAGCTTAATCTAAGAAGGATTAATCTGCTTTCAATTTACTAGACCTTTACTGAAGATTGAAGCTGAGAAGTTCACGATAGTACGCGTCTTTTATTAAATATTTACAATATAAAAATAGGACAAAAGATAATAATTCAACATATGTGCATTAAGATGTTTTGTTATGTTTGGTTGTATAATAATTTTTTATATAAAAATTAAACATTTTTTAATAAATCTAGTTTTGTATTAAGAAAATAAAAATTTTAATTGGATAATAAATCTTATAACACGAAAAAAGAAATCATTTATTAACGAGCAATAGAAACAAATATAAAAAAAACATTAATAAAATGAAATATTTTAACCGAATAAGTAACATTTACTTCGCCGTAATTGCAAGTAAAAATATTTTAATTTCTAATTATAATATCTACTTATAAGTAGATATACGTAATAATACTTATCAGATTGTCTTGAAAATCGTTTAATATCGGTTCTTTTTACAATATATGTGGATTTGTTACAAAGAATGAGTTTTAATAAATTAACAAAACGTCGGAATTTGTCGGAATTTTGATATGAATGGGATTCTCATCAATTTTCTTGTACAATACAATATTCATCATGTATCTTCAATATTTTTGCTAATGCTTTTATCAATGCAACCGAGCATAACTTCATAATGTATGTACTCGCATTTTTGTCGTATTAAATTCTAGAATGTATCATATTTGTATATCAAATATGCACAAAATGTGCAAAGATACATTGGTATTGAAAAGATAGAAAAGTGGAATAAACAAATGCAGCTGATATCGTCAAAATCATATTAATGATCATAATCATAATTAAATCGTTCTAGATTTAAATATAATACTAATGTCACGGTAGCTTTTTAATTATGCAGAGAGGCAGAGTTTCCTGTCGGAGAATCAACCATTACTAAAATTGAAATTTCTTGTATTTATGATTTCGTGTACAAAATAATAATGCAATATTTATGCTTATTGTATTTATTAGTGTACTCTCATGATTATTCGAAGTTTGAGAATATTATTAATAAGCTACACATTTTAGCCAACACATTAGCATAGAAAGTTTCTGCCGCTTTATGGCTTCACACAATCGTATTTGCTGCAGAAAATCCATTTGCTAATTGGAGAGTTCTGCCATTTACGAAATCAAATATGAATGGCGAGTAAGATTGGTTTACAAATTAGCACTTCGCCACCAAAGCACATTAACGAATTACTCTTATGCATCATCAATCGGATTGACATATGTACATATTATATAATTACCGTATTTTGATTTATATGCAGGATACCTAAACTTATCTACTTTCTATAGGTATACATAATACATATATTATACAGAATTTCTACTTTATACAAAAAATCAATGTATAGCAAAACTTTTATTTCGTAATAAGACTCTATCCGCGTTATGTACGAAGTTAACATTTTCTTCTAAACTGACCCAGTCTTTTTAATAATCTCGTTAACAATCTTATCGTATTTATCTCTTTATCAAAAGCTTAAAAAATATGCGAAAACATTGCCTTATATTTTTAAATAACTTCACCAAAATCTACTATTTTACTTACGTTCTTAAAGTGCAAATGTCCAGTCCTGACTCATTTTTATGAGGTGGCTGGTAATTTTATGGACGGTTGGCAAGCACGATCCCGAGAGTAAGCCAGAAACTTTCTTGAAGCTGCTTTGGACCGCTCATCTCCCTGCTGTCCAAACTTGATTCATCTAACTTCGCTCGATGAAGTTTGCTATCGAAAAGACATGAATTTCGCTATCGATGCAAAATTTTGAAGAAATCACCTCTAGCACGTTCGCAGTTTGTTATTTCAATCAAAAGTTTGCGATGGGACACGACAGCTGTTTCAAAAACGTGATGTAGCCAATTCGTGACGTCAGCTTATTGACTAAGAGAAAAGAACGGGGATTTTCTGGTCAAAGGCCATGAGCATCACAAAGCAGATCGGAGAGTGAATCGACGGGTTATTATTGAAAAAGTTATAATTCACCCGCGCGCCGTTGACAAAGCTAATTCATACTTCCTCCCCTATTTCGATCGAATATTTTAATTGTCAGCAGCCCTTCCTGTTGTTTGCTTCATTGTGTTTTCCTTTGCGCTAGTGAACTGGCTTAATTGAACTCTACATTCGTTCGTGCAAAAGAAAAATTCACAAAGTGCAGCAGTCCACATTGCATGTGCGATGACTTCGAAGATTTTATTGTTTGTATCGTGACTTTAATTACCGTAGAAAGTCAAGAGATTCTTATTAATGTCTATAATGTGTATTCTGATGTATAGCTGATACAGAAGATAGAAGTTGTTTATCGCTGTATGTTGTTAATCGATTTGGAAGTTTGCGATGATAGGTTTGGGCGCTTGAACTGATAAGAAGAAACAGAACCAGAATTACCGCCCTTAAAAAGAGATGAGCTTACTTAGTTTTCACTTACGATCGAATCGATCGAGAAAAGCGAATCGGATCAGGGCCAGGTTCTGAAAGCGGTATCGCAAATTTAATTTTTAATAGCGAGTCTGGATTTGTTCAATCTCTTTCTATATCCTCCGCTCGTCTTCTGCTTTCTATATATCACTTGAACGATTCCCTTACAAAAAAAGATTATTATCGTATGACCCAGATCGCTTTAGTATGCAGGTGACATTACTTGGGTAAAGAGAAATTCAATTTCTGAAGAATACCTTCGAGCATGATGTTAATCTGTAAACTATTTCCCGAATAAATAAAGCCATCTCTTTGGGTTTCGCGCATATCTTGATTAATACCTGAAATATATATATTCAAATAGTAAAATATTTCAGAGTTAAGAAAAATTACTAAAAGATAATTTAGCATAAATATATTTATTAATTATATTTTCTTTTAATATTAGATAATGTTTAAATTAAATATAGATATTATACAACAACAACAAGAACAACAACAACAATAAAAAATAATAATCTATATATATTATAATATGGGATCTAAAAAATTAAAATAAGAATAATTTGACTTAATTAATTTTTTTTAAATCAAAAATTCTGTAAAGCTTTATCCGGTATCTAACGCGCTTAGTCTAAGTTATTGATAATATGATCCGCTTTTCAAGTTTCTCCTGGGTTATCAATTTGGATTATGTAATTTAGAGTAATAATTTAACGTTATCGAAGGATTGGAAATTAGCTGAGGGAAATGAGCCACTCTGCCGTATATGAGATTTACAGAATTAATAAACGATGGATTAAGAATTAACCGTAGGTGCAAAAGATTTTTTAGCATTTAACCGAAAATCTCGCATAATTTATTTCAATCATGCTTTTTTAATTATTATTTCTATCATTTTTTCGACATAATCAGTTATCAAGCTTTTATTTTTGACTATTTATTAATTCCTTTCCCCTTTAGGGAGAATTAAATTTGTCTTATTTTTAGATTGAATCGATCTGCACATATAAAGCATTTTCCATTATTGTTCTCATGAACATGTGTATAACATTGATCAAATTTTGCTTTATATTTGGAAAGCTGACAGATTTAAATTGCGCGTAAATTGTATTTACGTATTTCACACGCACGTGTATCGAATGTTAAATGATCTTATATTAAGTTCGTTTAAAAATAATATGGCCTTTAATTTCTATAATAATTATGTGAATATTAAATACTACATTGAATAAATTTCTATTTTGGATTATAGTAGTTAACAAAAAGATTGCAAGATTTTTACGAAATATAAATTGATTTAAAACTGTATAGTAAAAGAACATGAAAATTATAACGATGGATTTTATGTAAAAGTATAGCTCACTTTACTCCATGACAATTGGAAAAAAAATATTAACTTTGTAATATATTATTTCTATAATAAAATTGCAAACGATTGCAAATATTATACTCGGCGTATTGTATCCTTTATTCGAATTTCTACAAAATACTAAAAATATAAAGCAGCATCTTCTTCTGGGGCGAAATAAGGATGTTATTACTGCAGTTGTTGCTCCTCAATATCCTATCGGGATTGGACACGGCTACTCAATGAAGACATTGCCGAGATGTATTTATGATCTTGTTTTCCTGAAAAATAAGAAATTTGTATCTCGGGGAAAATATTCATCGCCAATTGCTGGAGATAAAACGGGAATTATTTGAAAGTTTCTGCGCGAAGAAAGAATCCTTTTTCTGCGCAGACTGTTGTTTTGCTACGCCTTTTGCATATATTCCGCCGCGCCGGCTAAATGTTCCGGTCTTCATCGTGTTGCATAATGCAATAGACGTCACGCTTCTTGATCGGTCTGCTTTGCTTCTATTTCAATTAATGCCTATTGATTTGATCGGGTCGTGTCATTACGCCGTGTCGTAATTTACATGAAAATTCGTCCCGGCTTGGCACAAAATGTCATCGATTGATGAAACGCGACAATGGACTGTGATATATATGTATATTTCCTGAATATTAAATAGATTGATACTGTTCCGTTAAGGTCAGAATATTACATTTCCGTATGCAATGACTTTTTTATCACCGTGATATAACTATCTTGGAAAAAGTAAATATATTAAATAATGCTTATTTAATATATTTTATTAATATATTTTAAGTAAATTTTGGATATAATCTCTATGCAGGAAAAGCACAATTGTTTGTAATAATTATGGATTAAGTAGTTTCAGATTAAATCGACACCGATAGATTTCTTGATATGCATTTATATCGAAATAACATCCAAGCGAGATATTGCTCGTGTGATCATATTTTTATTATAAAATATTGTAAATAAAAGAAAAAAATGGTATAAGAACGGTGTTAAAATGAAAATTAAACTTGAAAAAATTGACGAAAGAATTTACGAAAGATTAGATTACGTTTTATGCCTTCGTAACTCGATACACGGAAACGATCGCATTTGCCATTTCGAGCAGTCTGCGAATTGCCAATTAAAGCTTTTATAGGCTATGACATAAAGTCAGCGAGACAATGGGGAACATGTCTGCGTCGGTTGTCTACGCCGTAAAGCAAAAATAACAAAATATAAGAAGAGTAAAAACGCAGTAAAGCACGTACCGCTCGGTCATTCGAGTAAATGATCCATAAAAGCTACGTACTTCTGACAAAGCGCTCCGTGCGCGACGCATTACCCGTTCGTCTCTCTCGTAAAAAGTTCACTTGAAGCTGATGACGGTTAGTCTACGACTAACTACGGTCCGCTCTAGAAATTAGCAAGACTCGATAAGAACACGAAGCGAATCTATTGATCTTACGGTCTTTGTTTGGTTACATTGGCTGTTCTCCGTTCGTCGGTGCAGCATCGACATCGTTAAGACGTCCAAGTTTCCGAAAGGTCTTAAAGATTTAGAGGGATTCTCGTAGACGATTCCACATAGGATCCACCGCTTCGATAAGAAATAGAAACAACAGGCAGAAGCGGAAAGAGGTAAAGCAAAACGATGGGCAAATGGACGAATCGGGAGAGAGAGAAAGAGAGAAAGGAAAAATAGAGAAAGCATAACAGAAATGTGAATCACTGGCAGAGATTTTATCCGCTGCATCTCGGACGTTGTTCTCCCGTTTATTTTCTTGCAACTACGCGGTGTTCTCTTTTTTGCTCACCGACGCGTAAGTTTTATTTATAACACACTGTTGGCTTGGGCATTAGCAGCGTTTAATTATCTATGCATGCTGCGCTCCGGAGACCATCGCGATTATTCTCGCGCGCGCTGTTATCCAACATAATTTTGTGAAGTCAAGGAAAAAAATATGTACACACGTCAGCGGATGCTTTTTATCCGTCTTCCGGAGTTTTCATCGACGTGCATAAATCCCTGCGGATCACACGGAGGCATTATCAACGTCAGGCCATGGCTATACATGCCTATGGTACGTACATGCATATTCATCGTTCTTCGTCTGGTATTGGTACACATCATTAATATTTCCGATTAAACGTCGTTTTAGCGGGCTGTCACGTGCATTGCGTTCACGTCATGTAATTAAACTCTGTAACGAGGTACTTCGGCGGTTTTATGTAATTAATAACATACCTGACAGCGTACGTTTTGCTTCTCGCTTCTCGCTCGAAGTCGATCGTTGCATTTCTGATTAGCCTCATCAGGTCGATTTAAAGTTTTCCTTTCAGCCCTTCCGGTTTTCCACCCAGCAGCCCTCGTGGAGCAGCTATGAGAGAAGTAAAGGCCAATATCTCAGGTCTTTATGAATCCCGTTTGTTACGGGAGCCTCTTTTGAAACTGAAAATCTTCAGGATTTCATAAGATATTTCCGCCGTACGTTCTGTTTCTCTCCAGACGCTCGCGGTCATTTATATCTGTCAGTGACATTTACGCTTTTGCAAATTGGTACGTAATTTTTTCACATGCTGTAGGAAACAGGTCGCCCTTTTACTTTTTTATTCGAGGGAATGTTAATAAATTATGATGTTCTCTGCACATAAAGTCTTATGTTCTCGAGAATACCTTATTAAAAATTTAATACTTTGTACTGTTTTGAAAAATTCCAAGCAACATATTTTAATATGTATCAATGAAAATATTTAATTTGACGATTCTATGAAACTATTGTTTTATACTATTTCTATATCATCAATATTTTATGTATTGTATTGTATTAGAATCATTAGTAACGTATTCTATAAAAGCATTAAGTTTTTTTTAGCTTCTATCATTACAACATATGTGCATATAGATTATAGATTACATTTATACTTGATATAAAGAAAGCTTCTATTTTAGATATACTACAATTGAAATATAGAATGGAAATATAAATGATGATAAATTTACCTTCTTCGTGCACATGAAAACTACATACACATGGCATTATTTATCTCAATATATCATATAGACAATACAAAATAACTGAAAAGACATACAAAACAAGTCGACGCATTTGAATTTAATGTAAGATGCTAAAAAGTGACAGATGATGATGAATTTAGACCCTTCGGTTAATATGTTAGCATATATTGGAAAAAGAAGATTATAAATACTGTACGAAGGAACAACGTAACAGGTGGTCCAGCCTAACTTGACTAAATATGCATGCACCACTTTCTCGCATATATTTAAAAGCTTCGTGTGCTGCGATAAGATCCAATAAATTGATAAGCTGTGATATATTATATTAACACGTCTATAAATATATTTATTGGTCAATAATTCGCGTGCGTATGAAGACTTTTTATCAATATATCTAATAAAATATAGATTTCGTTTATATTTTATTTGTAATTTTTATAAAAGTTTAATTTTTTTACCGCATGTATTTTGTAAATTATTTAGGAGCTAAAAATAATTTTTTTTGCAAGATATTAAAACCTTTTTCATTCATATTATAGAAGAATTTAATAACTGCAACGTCTAATAAATGAACAAAATGTCTGTATATGTATATGCTTATAATAAAGCGCAATGATTAACGAGCACGGGAAGTGCATTACGAAGATAAGATCAGTGATAGGTGATAGGCATGTGTACATTGTGTACATATGGAAGTAAACCTACTCTCTCCAACAGCGATTTCCATAAAAGATTTCATTAAGGCATTTTCAACAGAAATCCGCAAAAGTATGATTGATTGCATGAACGCATACATTTATTGCCTAAACAAACATGCGTATATCAACGCACAGAATTCTCTTCTTTTGTTATTAGTGCATTATGAACATTATAAATAATGGATGAAAATAAGTTTTTACCGCAAAATGTTATATCGATTATGACTGTAATTAAATTGTAGCTATAATTTTCCGAGATTAATGTTGACCAACTCGATTGCCTTGAATATATGAAAAAGTGTTGTTAAAATTCAATAGTAAATATTAATTAATTGCAATTCATATGTGATATTTGGTTTGTATATTTAAAATATACACATAAAATCAGATTATTTTTTGCTGGAAATTTATTTTTTGTACGATTGTATTATACATAAATTGTTCGAGTTACATTTGTAGAACAAAAATTATTGAAATAAAAACTCTCGTCTTAATTTCACAGAATTTTAATCCATTAATTTTAGTTCCAAACGTCAACACATTTCTGCGCACAAATAATAATGACCGTTAATAAGTCTTATTGTTAACATAGTTTTAAGATCCGAAGGGGATCGTATTTATTCATGGAATTCTCGACGGGAAAGGCATAAATTATACATTCCAGGACAAAGTTAGGAACAATAAATGAGGTGGCGTTATAAGTTTTCTGTATTTTACCGAGCGTACTTAGTACGAAGATAAGGGTCTGTTCTCTGATGAGTAAAGAAAACGGCGATAAAGCGAGGGTGGGCAACACGGAGAGAAATTTTCACAAAGAAATATCGTTTCGGTTTAAAATCAGCAAAAATTCCAAACTATCCAAATGCACATAGGATACATTGCCGGTGATACGTTGCCGTCACGTTCGTGTATCGGAAAGGTGTTATTCAAGATACCAGGTCACACGTATTGAATCGCGACGCCTATTAATTACCGAGGCAGCCTATAAATCTTAAACTTTTTTAATGGCTGCGTAAATTTCGTACTATATATTACACGTGGTCTTGTCAATTTCGAATGGCTCTCGCGTTGAGAAGATGATGAATGGCATTTCTTTTCTCTTGCACGAAACTTTCCATAGATTTTAACGTTTCACGATCGAAAGTTTAATTAAGTATGAAACGTAATTGAAATTTCGCCTCGTGAATCTTTTGCGAATTGAATTTATCAGCTGAAATGCAGAGTTCTCTATTCTTCATTTACTTATTTGAAATGTTACTCTCTTAAAAGATTAATTCATCTAACTTTTACAAAACTACTCAGGAACATTTATTCAAAACTCTATTTAATTTTAATGACAGATATTTCCACTCTTATTTGGACATTGTCGAAGTCGAAGTTTATTGTTGTCGCTTTCCGCGATGCCGATTGGTTCTCTCTCTACTTTATTTGCAACTGTCATCGTATATTTTGACTGTTGTGTGTATCAAGGAGTTAATAGTGTAATAATAATAACATAATGTTAAAGCTAGATAGCGCGCGCGAAGCGTCTGTGGTATCTAGTTTAGTAAAAAATTGTTTTCCAATTATTATATAACATATGTAGAGGACGTAAAACCACGGCAAAACTAAAACCTTGATACAGTTATAATTGAACACATTGAAAATTTTGTTTATGTTACAAAAAGTTTGAATTTTACAAAAGTTTACTAAAACTTATTTTGTCCTACATTTAGATTTTTGTACATTTAAAACTGTATTTTTTACCATAAAATCGGTGAAATATATGATCGTTAAGAAAGAAAATACAGGTGCACATGTGAAAACTATGCGTTCTCGTAGTATTAGTATGCAAAACAAAACTTTTTTACTATTATCGTAAACGAAGAACTTTGAGTATCATAATATTCGCAAAATATTCAAATGCCATGCAAAATACTTGATTATATTGACTCGTTAGAAAGAAAGTCAGAATAGTTTAGACGACGAAAACGCTTATTAGCATATACTGATTAAAAAAACAGTAATTCTAACATTATTAACTTAAAACAAAGACATTTGTGATATACAAAATAAACTTAGTTTAGAAACATATATATTGCTATCATTCTTTTATGTTATGCTAATGTTATAACTGAAACGTTGATGAAACAGTTTTAATTAATTAAATACATACACGGAAAAAAAAGATTAGCTTACCTACTATAGAGCATTTAGTTGTAAAATAGGAACAGCTAACATTTTTTTGCAGCGAGAACAAAAGATTTTGTAATTATTATTGCTAAATTATAGCTCTCATTGTAAAAAGTATAGCTCTCGCTGCAAAAAAAGGTTAGGTGTCACTAAATTTGCTACAGTAGCTAATCTTTTGTCGTGTAATTTTATGACTGTGATGTTTTGACTTGAATGATATCTGAATTATTTCCCTGCACTTTCTATTAAGTATAATACAAAATTACAAAGAAAAATTATTAAGTCCAAAAATGACATTATTTTTTTTTGGTGAAAGTTTATAAAGTGATTATTGAGTTTTTGTGTTTGTCGCTGTTCGTATATTTTTTTCAACCAGTCCTTCTGAATGGATGTTGCTCTGAGCAAACAGCTAACAATAAGTGGAAATGCAGGAAATACGTTCGGTTTTAATGACCACGCTTTTACAGAGGTAAATGTGCAAACGTTTTTCAGTGCCTGGCGAATAAATATTGGAAGGAATAATAAAGTGGAAGTTTTCACTTGCAATTCCGTATTGAAATACGTCGACACAATTACATACATTACGAGTATATCTGTTGTAACTTGTTACGTGCGTAACTTCAACTTCAACCACATTGCTTGAATCTTACCTGCTGCAATAGATTCGGGTCGTTATTTATGGCAACACACAAAATGGCACCAGATGGTGTTTTCATTACGCCGGTAACAAACCATCATCAGCAGAACGGCGCGATAGCATACGTGTTCGAAATAAAAAATAGTCCGAGATCGTGATACTCATAAACAAACAACCGATGGCCACTGTAATCTTCGCTAATTCACTGTGGTGTTGTGTATTATACGAGAGGATGCGTTGTACACCGCGTAACACACAATTAGTATCGACAGTGGGGCACGAATGGTATTGATTTTACAGATTTATATCCGTTCTTTTGTTCACATCGACACGGTGGTCGTAAGCTGCGAGCACATGACATCAAGTAAATATCATTCGATACGAGATACGACAGTATATGAGACCTATCACAAAAAAGATTTAAAAAATGAGCTCTCCCAAAGGATTCTTTTTATTTCCACGATTATAAAGAATTAAAAAGTTAAAACGTTTTGTATTTCAGAAAATTAAATAATCTGCAAGCTGTTTTTGTAATATGACATATGACATATGCAGCACACGAAAAATCGCATAATATAAAATCTATAAAATGTGATGATAATTTATTTTATTAAGAAAAATTGCGAAAGACGTGATATGGTAAAAACAAACGTACAAGATATTCTATATAGCATGTATATTTTCATATAATTAATTTCTACAAATTTTTAACTCTTAATAGTAACAAATATATTTTATTTGCTATATTATTAAAGTAATATTTAAATATGTAATTATCCTAAAAATGTAACAAACAAGTATAATTTACATAATTTTTAAATGCAAATTAGAATAATTTTTTGACACGTAAAACAAATTAAGATTAGTATGCGTTAAATGTCTTTATATTCTCTGAATTACTTATCTATATTTTTTTTGTAAGAAAAATTGTTATAATATCAGATTCGAACGGTCATATCACAAAGACAGCATAATGCATCTAAGGGAAAATTTCGCATATACGTTGCGAGCCGCATAACCGCGAAGCAAAACTTCGAGCAGACTTGCGCCCACGTAAATGTCGTACCGTGAATGTTGGGAATTTATGAGAAGCCGGGATGAGCCGCGTTCTCTCCAGAGCCTGGAAACGTTCTCGATTTATCGGGCTTATGGGGAATTCAAGCATCGCCAAGGTGTCGTTCTGACGTTCTACTTTCACTTCACGTATAAAATTAGCAATCAATTTTGTTTAATTGACTGAATTGAATAAATATTTTTTTCCATAAAAACAATAATTAAGATTTTTATTTTAGGCGTTCTTTGTTTTGATTTTTACAAAAAATAAAGTAAAATTTGACATTAGAATAAAATTTAATTAGAAAAATTATAATAATAATATCTAACTAGTTGTAAAAACACATCCGATCTTCAATAATTACAAATTATTGAATCGCTTTTTGTGTGTGTGTCTGTGTATTATGTTTAGCTAATATGATATTTCTACGTATAATGCGTAGTTATGCGATCGAGCATTGTGTTTAAAATTACAGATTGAATTTATTAATAAAGCTATACATTGAATTAATGCTTAAATTATTAGTACATTATTCAACGATGCGTTTCAATTTCTGTTTAGTAATATCACTCGGTACTCAATTAGAATTACAATATTAAGTTTAAATCAGAATACTGTCTCTCTTATTTTAATTTTAAAGTTAATTATTTTTTAAGATCAAAATAGTTAATTATTTTTTTACGAAAATTACAACACAGTCAAACTTCTGATTCTCAATTATCTTAGAAATTGTTGAATTTGTAAAATTAATAATTTAATAATAATTAATTACTAATTAATAATTGGCAAAATAAGTGTTGAGCTTCGATCGTATTAAACATGTTTTGCTATTTTAATTGATTTGGCAAAGTGGATTATAAACATCTTTTGAAATGTATAAATTTACCAATGTAAAGGGAAACTCATTCTATTCTGCACAAACAAAATCACAAAACAAGAAACAAGTCTTTCACACACACGTATATACATTAAGCTTGCACAGATTTTAAATTTAAACTGCAGTTCTTGAGCAAATAAACTGCATCGATGTAAAAACGGCAAATGTGCGCAAAGATAATAAGTAATGTATGAATGAACGTCAAGTAATAATATTATTACGTGTAACAAAGAAAAATACATATATATTCTTTTTCAACAATCTTCTTGTAATTGGAACTAATAATATTCCTTTCAGCGCGTGAAACGGCGTGTCGTTTGCACTGTGATAATTAATTTTCTCTTTGTTTCTAGGCAACGAAAAAACGAGCTTTTAGTTCATTTCAATCAGTTCTCGCTACAGATAAAATGGGGTCGATTGCACGACTGATAGTATGATTGGATTTGCGTACCATAGAATGCAGCCGATCGATGATTGATTGGTCGATTTTTCAACAATAGATTTCGTTACGGAATTGCACAAAGTCTGAAAAGAACTGAAAATATGAACCGTTAAAATATAGAGTGCATTCCCGGTAAAATAATTTAAACGACGAGTCGCTAATTGAGCTACATTATACTGGTTTCGTGATATAATCATTTATTTTTTAGTCGTATATGGAAAGAACGGTTTTATTGAAGTATCTAAAAAAAGTACCTAGATACATATCTGAAAATAATTATGTTAAACTATCTCTCTAAATAATTATATGGAACACTCAAACTGATGATTTGAATGTTTTGCATAATTAGCTTAATTTTTACATATTTTAGTAAAACCGTGTATAATATTAAAACAGATATTTTCTTTACTAAACAATTTCCATAAATAAAATCCTATAATAATGATACGCGCGTAATTCCGATTCTTTACATAAATGTTTAAAATTATGTAACAAACAATCTTGTTTAGTCGTATCAAATATATGTCTCAGGTACCGCGTCAGAACTCGGTAAAGCGGGTAAAGATATTGCCGTTGACGTCGCGATACGTCAAAGTTTTTCAATTTTGTTTTCTTATTTGTGTTAAAAATATCGCAACGGGAACATACGTCTGGGAAGAAACAAACGACATCGTTACAGGGTATAGACGAGCCGGACGATACATCACTACGACGGATATGGTAGAAAAATACGCATCACATTCTCCGCCGTTATAACGACAAAGTCTGCGGAACGGCGCGCGGCGGAATGAGAATTAAACATAGGGCCCCGATAAAGTGACAAGTCGGGCGACAATAATGGATCGCGGCAGGCGAGAAATGAGTCGTTGCCGTTGTCGTTTGGTTTTCTTCCGCTATTCAGCATTTGATAAAGCTCGCCCGTACACGCGACACTATACGTAACACTCCCATTTTTGTTAGCGCTGCTAACGTGCCGATGGTTATCGATAATGGATGAAACGTCACTGTTGCGCGCCACGCCGCTTGATACCACACGTCCAACGGTGCGACGGATCCGACAAAATCCAAATATTTCGCGACGAGTTTAAACCGCGGATATTTACGCGTGTTACAGCTCCGATAAATTTCGCCGATGCATCAGGATCATCAGAGGATTTATCTGCATGAGCTATATGTATATGAGAAAAACACTGTGAGAAATAATTCGGATTCTAGTGTTTTTAGCAGTTGAAAAAAACTTATATATTTTTATATAATTATTGTACGTGCGACAGAAATTGCGATTTTATATGAGTTGAATATGAGTATTAGACGTATTTTCCAATATTTTTTATAATGTAGGAATTAAACTCGGGAAAAGGATATATTTTTGCATTCTCAGTGTGAGTAAAAGTTAATAACTTAAAGCTGAGGTAATCTTGATTTAGGATCAACTTTTATTTGAGTTAGATAACGAATATACATATATTGTTCTGCTTTTGATCTTTTGCATTCCTAAATCTTAGCTATAGTTAAATCTGTTAATCAAGACACATTTATATTCTTCTATAAATCAACATTCTTTTATCGCGTATAATACACACAGAAAGACATATCGTACGTGAGAAAAACGACTATGAATTTTGATATGACAAATATCTCGCGAAAAGAGAAGAAATGTTAAATTCTTTGCTGTAAAATATACAATAGAAAGAACACAAGCAGTTCTAGAAAAATGCGGACTTGGCAACATGAAAGATGTATTTTAGCTAGTTTACCGCTTACATAAATTTTACGCTTATAATAAAAGATAACAACTACGTTATTTACGAGCAAAGTTTCCTACATTGTTATTAAATGAGTGCACATAGTTTTATAGCGGTAATATCATTATGCTGACAAGTCCATAATCGGATTGTATCGAGCCAATAGCATTTACGATACTCAGCAGAACAAGCTATGATAAAGAGAGAGAGAGACAGTGTATGATTCGATTTATGCGCTGCTTCTGCGTCAAATATTTGTAAGGCAAATATTTCGTTTCATTTATAAATTCAAAAAGGCTCCACGTGTACAACTCAGAATAGTGATGTGACGACTATATTTTAGTTTTAAAATTGGCGACGTTGCTCTTTTCTGGTCTAAATCCATGTAAATTATTTTGATCAATTGCAATGCGATTAAGAATTAAAAGTTTAATTTGGCATTCATAAAAGTAACTTATTTTAGAATAAATATTGGAAATTTGTTACAAGGTGTACAACAAAGTCTAAATTGTTTTTTTATCATATTTATAAAAGTATTGGAGTTAGTGACAATTGAGTTACAATTTTTGATAGTTTGATAACAATTAAAATTCGCACGATTTGCAATTATATTGTCTCTAACCGCGTTTCTCTACCATTTTGCGTTGACCTGAAATTTTCCTTTGAATTGGCGAGCTTTTTGCTCAGTTGAAGAAACATCAACACTGTAGACAAATGTACAAAACAAAACAGTGTCCATTTCAGTTAGTTAAATTTACTGTAGAACAATTCTAGCCCAATGCTTAAATGTAAAGTAACATTTCGGAAATTGTACAAATTTTGACATATTAAATAAAATGAATTTTAATAATATACAGAGTGATTTAAAAAGTTATTAATAAACTGAAGGGGTGTATAGAGGAGTCAGAATAGAGCACTTTCGATTGGGAACCCACATTCTCCGAAGTAATCCTGAGTATATTTTTCCAAACGTATTGCACATAAGTATTGTATTTTGTCACGTTGCCTTTAAAGAGCTATTTATTTTTATGGGCGTATTTAACTTTTTTTCAAATTATATATTGTCAATTTAATAATATGAGCAGAATGGTTAACTATCATGATACGTGTGTCGAGAGTAGTTTACAGTACTGTGTAGAATGTCCTGTGCTCATTAAGAGTCCTCAAGCAATTTCGTGTGATTAACTTTGAAATTTAGCGGTTGCTCTGCTCGAAATATATATAGAAATTACGAAGTTTCTGCGGTATTCCGGGCAAGGATACCTGATAGAAATTCATCAACTCCGAAGCAGTCTATTACATTCGTCACATCATTTGCACGGGATAATTCAAAGTGTATCAGATAGCTCTATCTCTTTAGTATACATCTATTTAGGGTCTGGTACTATTGCCATGCTATGCATTAGCGTGGTTCGAAAATTACTGCTTACTAGTCAATTCATTGTGAAATAAAATTGCTTATTCGGGGACATTTCGTTTGCACAATTTGTTTATCCAATGCAAATGCACATACATATCAATCTTTTGCGTTTCTGTTTTAACAGACATTTTTTTTTAATAAATTAATAATATATATTTAAATATATGTATATACATAATTTTATATTATTATAAAAATTAACATTTTGCGCGTTAATTTTTAAGAATCTTCTATAATCCATGTAATGATTAATTTAGAATCTTATTACACTGTTTGGCGTAATGATAAATTTAATGACAGAGAGATTTTAGAAATAAAAGTAATTGTAAATAAGAGAATAATATACATAAGTAATATATGTAATATATTGGTAAGAATAATATTTTTTAATACTCACATTGTATTTTTCTTTCTTTTTCAGGTAAGTACCCCAGGCGTGAAATGCTGTCTCAAGAATACTTATGCTTTCGAAATTTCGGGCCAAAATATACGTAAAGTATAAGTACATATTTTAAGATTGCACACATAGAAATATTAATTCTATAAGAATATAACATTCTTCTCTCTAATACTTTTTGCGAGGTTATCAACGCTAAAAGCGCGCACAGATAATGTTGCATCACTCTCATCCTCAAAGCTTTCTGAGTAAACCAAAGTTCATTGAAATGATCGATAAGAATTCGTCGGCCTGGGCATTATACAGTGAACACACGATCCTATAAGTCTGTCAGAGGAATGTCTTGGCTCGATTCCAAATCCAAATTGCACCTCGTACGCTAAACCAACAAAAGCTTCACCATCGAGCCAAGACGACTGTTTTCCTTTTCCGGGCCAGCATCATTACCGGTAATAGTGAAATCGTAATGTTTTGGCGAGATATTTAAATACCTTGCATATTTGCACCGTCAAGATATCTCAATAATGCAAATTTTCGCCTGGAATGCTCTTTAAATTAATTAAACATTCTATACGACAAATATCTTACGAATATAAGTATAATTTCTTTATCTTACAGCCGAACATAGTAATATAGATAATATAGATAAAACACACAAAATTTTTATAAAAATATTTGTATAAAAGTTTACATTTTAAAGAAATAACATTGTTTACTATGCAGAAATTTTTAGAAAAAGCCCTAATTAATAGGAATTTATTTTTTTTTTGTTTACTATTATTTTTAAGATAAATATAATTGTTTTAAATGAAATCTTCATATATCTCAGATGATTTGTTCTTCATTATAATATTATAATATTGCATTACTATTTTCACAAATAGTTATTTAAAGAATTACTTTAGAAACTGTAACTGGAAAATAGCGGGTTTTAACGAAGGAAAGCGAAAGCATTCAGAATAAAGATACACAAATTTTCTTATCTAAAGACATTTATTGCGTGAACAATAATATAAATTAGAAATTAAAAGATAGAAATAAAGTTATACAATGAAATATTATATCTAATTCTTCGATAGTTGGATTTATCTATACACTACAAATTCTTCTAAAAAAGAAATGTAGGAAGCGATTAATCACAAGAATATAAATATTGACAAGTAAAAATATATATGCAGCAGAAATAGTGTAGTGAGACAGATTTTATTTTTTGTTACGGATTAAAAGAGTTAGATGAAAGATAGAAATATGGCAAGTCACCCGTTAGAAGCGCATATCGAACGAATGTGCAATGTCATCAATCAAACGAGGTTTCGGCTTCGACGGACAACAACGAGAATGGCGTCATATGATCCGTAAAATCATTGATGCAGGATGGATGATCTCTTCTCATCTCATATGACGGATTGATAGGATGACTTCACTCTTTTATGTCGCATCAGTAACTTTGACGTATATCCAATTAAGTTTTTTATATTTACCATCTCATAAGAGAGCTCAAGAATTATATAACACGTTTACAACATGTAAGTAATCTGTCGGAAGCACTTTTGAATGCATACGAGCGTTTCATCACGTTCATTAGAGAACCTCTATGCATCCGCGAGCAACTATGAAGTTGAATTGGCGTACTAGAACTTGTTTCAAGCGTTTCGCAACAGCATCATACATAATTTTTAAGTAATGAGATTCTTTTACAACATAAAAATAACGTTGCATTAAGCTATTTGCAAAATTATTATAAATTCCTTGTATTAGCAATTTGCAACTTTGTTTTGTGTAATTTTGTTTCCATTTGACATAATTACATTTATAAACTTTGTTACAAGTATATAACTAGGCTAAAATAACGGCTAATAACATCAATCAGACAGATTAATATTTTTACATTATTTTATAAACTTATCTACTAAACAATAATTAATATTATGATAAAGCAACAATTTTTCTTTTGATATTTGAGACATCTTTATTGAAAAAACTGTCTTCTCTCTATCTCTCTTTTAATTTATTAGAACTTACAATTAGTTGCGTAATAATATCGGTTTTATATAATGCGTGATATTTATATTTTTTCTGAAGGGCGTAACATCAGTGAAATTAATCGATAAGCTTGTACGTAACTTTATCACTGCCACTATTTTTATTCGTTCATGTTACATTTTAACAATGTAAAGATTTATCAAAAGATCTCTTCACGTCATTAATTTTTGATAATAATCTGCAATCTTTATCTCTTGCTTCTTTCGTAATTAAAGCTTGGAGTAGTGGCTATTTTTGTCTCTATAAATAATGTACAACTGGATATATCAGATATCAAGACATTGATATCTTGTACATATATCTATTGTTTTGACACGTAAAATTAATTACAAATGTACACAAAACATATTGTTTGATGTTTATAGAAATATAATAATTCTATTACGTTTCAGTAAATTATTTATAACTGCTTTTCAATATATTTGTTATATTAAATTTTAATTAAATATAAGCTATCAAAGCACATAAATTTATAATTATTTCAATTTTTAGTATTTAATTACTTTTGTATGGGATTGAAAAAGTTTTTTATACATTAACTAGATACATATTGAATAAAGATGTACACTTCTAGAAAATTAATAATATAATTTATAATATAATATAAATTTATTTCTAGGTATTACGGGTTGTGAGATCAGTTTATCTTGTTTGTCTTACAGCTCGCTAATCAGAGAGAACCTGAGGTGTTTATTAGAATTAAGCGTTACTGTTACATAGATGCTAACAGACGAGCGCTTAGCGCTGTATCTCTATCGTAATTAAGGAACATGTTGCGCCCAGGAAGCTCACTTCGCTAGAGATAAAATTGGCCGTGTCACAGCATGCTGTGCCTAGCTACATGCACGCATAATATGTTCGCGTCCATGTTATCTTGTAATTTTCTAGTCTGCCTCGAGCAAAGGCATGCAAAAGCAAAAATCCGCAAGATGAAAGAATGATAACATTGGTGAATACAAGAGGCAAAAGCAGCAGAATTTTGTCTAAAAAAGAAAATGTTGCATAATCCTTCAGCCTTTTCTAATTATATCTATCTTTGTTATTTATCATCTGTCCATTATTATTTGATTTTCTAGCTATTATTTCGAGATTTGATTGTTTTTAAGTACTTCAATTTTTTTTTAATGGAACAATTTACATTGTCGGATAAAGGATATAATTTTTCTTAATTTATATGTGACTTATATTCTACTAATATTGCATTTATCTATATATCGAGAGAAACACACATACACATATATGCAATGCAAAAAAAGAAAGAAGAAATAAATATTAATCGCATGCTGAAAGCGTTTAGAATGGACAAAGCTTAGAAAGAAAAGCGAATGCTAGTAGATCCAATCGACGGGAAAATTTATTTAAACGAAGCCGTTCTATAACGACAGCTCGACCAAAACTCGCGGTACTGTCCTTTGAATTCCCCACACCCGCGTCGACCCAACCCGACACTCGACCCATTAATTTTTCAACCAGTCAGCAATCTACCTTTCGTCACTTCCTTTTTCTTCTTCACGGCTCTCTCCATTCGTTCGTCCCTACACGAAGAGGTTTCGTCCACTCAGGATGTCCCGGAGCACCACTTAGCCGACCGCCATCGTTGCAGAAATGAATAAAATCGCACCGCCTCGATCTCATCGTTGGACATGATCGATCCGCCGCCGAATATTCCTATTCACAGCAAAAATGGTTTCAACAATCTGTTTTGTGAATCCAATTAACACAAAATATCTTATTGCGTTTGAATTTATAATTCAGTAAAAATATATTACACATTTAAAAAATTATGCCATTCGTAAAAGGATCGTTTTCATAGCTTTTTATATTTAACTTTAGCATATTTGAGAGATATTATTTATTATATTTTGAGATATTATGTAATTACATTAAGATATTTTCTGACAATCTTCTTAATAAATATAACGTCTATAAAAAATCTCAGACATGACACTAAAGTATTTACAAAATCTAAAAAATTTTCAAAACTCTTTTACTCCAACGTTAAAGAATGAAAAAATTATTTGAATTAGAAAAAGTACGTCATTTATAGAACATCCTGCATACTTACGATAAATAAATTTTTGCCGACAAATGCAAAAATTAGTTGATGGATAAATGCTTTACATTTTGCAGAAGTACATAAATTAATATCAACAGAAAAGACGTTAGTTATATTCAAAACGTGCTGAAAGTACTAACAGCGCAGTATTTTGTTGTTTTTTTACCCGTTTTTTATCCAAGTGCACACCTTAATACAGTAGCGCGTATATTATAATTAATTATATTACATGCCTACATTATCGATGATAAGCCGATGACTCGTAAAGTGAATTTTTTATACTATTTTAAATGTGAATTTTTTATTTACTTGACTACTCGTATTTTTACTTTACTCCTACTTCCGTACTTTGTATTTTTGCAAGCTTCCCACGAGGCTTACTTATGTGATACTTATTTTTTAGCACCACTTAACCAGTTACTATAAACATAAATTTTCAAACTAATAAAATAAAATTGTTATGCAGATAGCACGCAACTTCGAGTACTTCCATCGACACTTCGCATATTTCCATCAATTAAATATGATAAAATATTATCAAATAATTTTTATTGATGAATTAAGACGTACATAGATAGTAGGCTATAGATAATAGATGTAATCGTAGATGTATATCAATTTAATTTTAAAGTAAAAAATACTATTTAATAGAAACGACATCTCAAAAGCATCGAAACGCATCTTCATCTACTCTTTCACTTATTTTTTCCCCTACTAATCGATAGTACTTAGCAACAATTAAACCACACTGAAGGTGAACATGTTGATATTTATTTAAAATTTTCCTTCTTTAACCAATATCTCATTCTCTCTTTGTCGAGTCCTTTTATTAACCTTTCTATATACCGATTTCTCACATTTAGGTAAATTCTATAATAGACCCGAGTTGAGATACGTACTGCGACACATAAAGGTCCTATTAGCATTAATAGCACAATACCCAACATGTCGCACAATATCTGAAGCAGCAATTTGAACATTTTTTTAACATTAAGTTAAATGTTTATATGGTTTTAATGCGTAAAGATGTGCAATTTATCTCTTATTATTATTGTCTTATAACTTAATTATAAATCTAATTTAGATTTTTCCTATTTAAAAAAAAAAAAAAACAATTTTAGACATTATCTACTTATTATACAATTTTTTGTTTTACTGCGTGTATTATAACCGGGTATATTATATTTAATAATGTTGTTTATGTTGCTCAATCTATGTTAACAAAAATTATAAATTGTTGAAAAGTAATGGATTTTTTTTAACAGTATATTATTTTATAAGACATTGAAATTGTTCTTTGTCAAATGAGCTAATGTAGAATCTTCTTTTTTAAAACATGAAATCTCTAAAATAATAGAGTTTTAAGTAGCATTATGAACATAGAATGAAGTGCAATACAGTACGGGTCCTCAATCTTTTAACAGTTTTATTATTCCTTACTTCCTCAGTTTTCGCGCATTTGTATGACAACACAAGGAGAATAATGGCATAGCATTCTCCACTATCTACAAATAATATCCGGTAAATTCGAAACGATAATCTTTCTCCAGAAAAGAGTTTCAGAGATAAAAGGTGATTCATTCTCCGGGAGAATTGCAACGGGAGATAATTTAGTCAATCCGGAGGACGACGCTTTCGATTGTTCCAATCTCTAGTTTCGCTTAAATATGCCGTTGAAATGGAATTACCGATTTTATCGTACAACACGAATTCATACCAAAATAATGAATAATCAAAGATAAATCGATAGAGCTGGAGCATTGTTTTTTTTATATATTTTATATAAAATATCTAGCTTAAAATATAGGACAATTTTTTATCGATATAAACAGAGAATAGAATAGATATGAATATTAATATAATTGATATATGTCTTTGTTGCTTTAACTTTTAAATTACTCATTATACATATTTATCAAACTTAATGGAAAACTTATATTTTAAGTATTAAACACAAAATTAACAACAAAATATTTAAATATTAATCAAAATTAACATAAAACATTATTGACATTTTATATTATAATATAAACGTACATTGCCATCGGTTTGACATTATTTTATCCGGGAGGAGTAATAACAAGTTATCAATTATTTGACACAAATACAATTTATTTATGTTTAATCAAGGAGTAATAATTCCGTTTATATTCAACAAGAGATGTTACAATATTGTTTTATCAGTTTATCAATAATAATGTTTTTTATTTTTGTGTTTTTTTACGAAGTAAAGTAGCTGTGTTATTTACTATTAACTGCTTAAACGAAAAGATATGATAAAATATATAAGTTTCTTAAATGTTATAAAGAAATTGGACCATTGACCGCTCACACTTCTTACATTAATTCTTTTGTATATTATAATACAAATTATAAATATTATAATTTATAATAAATTTTTGTTAGTTATTTAGTAGTTACAGTTAGATGTCTATAATACAAAATCTCAATTAATATCTTATTATGAATTTTTGACTGCACAAAATGCGATAAACTTGAAACTTTCTAATTAACGCTATTATTGGAGGAGTAATAACAAGTGCAAAATGAAAAATAGCTATATATAGATGATTTATTTTTTGTTCGTGTCAATTTACATGAAAAAGTCGACAAGTAAAAAAAGTAGGGTTGCGAACTAATCTTCGCCGGGAAGCTTTTTTACAGCCTTCCACTTTTCAACGGATAATCTTAAATCAGAAAGCATGAGATCTTAAGTAATCATCGTACCCTCGGCTTCTCAACTAGGCGGGAAGAAATATATGCGAGCCGAAACATTAAATTGAGAAAAGAAAAAAAATCCGAGTAATTTTTGGACAATTTTCGATGAATCTATCATTTTTAAAATGTATGAAAATCTATAATCTATTTGAGATTAGTAAGAATGCGAGCAACTTTGTTCCCATTTTCCCTTCCTCTTTGTTTCCATTTTCTATCGCAACGCGAAGATCTGTTCTCTTTCTTCTACAATGAAGAAACAAGCTGAAAGACAGAATTGAACATTTTCAAAGGCCACTGTGTTCACGATCCGATGAGAAACGAAGATTGGAGGCGCGAAAACTAGACGGAGGTAGGTTTCATTTGTCGAAACCGAAAAAAGCTGGAAAAAACGAATGAGACTGATGTCCTCTCGCCAGAACGTCGATGAAAAATAGTGGAAGCATTCGTGGCGTTATGTGCAGTCGTTGTCGGACAGAAGTGACGAATTGCGATGAATCGATGCTTTTCTGATGATCATTACTCTGTTGTCAAGACAATCGCATTTTCTCAAAAGTGCTGTTTCAAAGCATAAAACTCGCAACAATGTGTGTTTATCTCACGTTAATCGATACACGTTTAAATATGTATTTAAACTGTTACCTTATTACACCATAATAATTTAATGAATTTAAAATATATATTGATATATCATATATTGAATATCAATGAATAACATGTGATACAGCTATGTTTATTTTTATTGAGTTACTTTTTTATTTAGTTTTATAATAGTGTCTAATAGTTTTATATATTGAATATATACGTGGAATTTATAATTGTATCTCTGTTTCGTTGGATAAAAAAACCGATATAATTCGTAAGTAAACGGCGAAAATTCTGAGCGGATTTTCGCGGTGGTAAAGTTTGACTTTCATTCCACAGAGTTTATTGGATACGCTTTTATTACGTGTACTGTACAGCAAAAACAAATCACAGCGGTACGTGTGTATACATATTGGACAATAGTACGGAAAGGTGGATATTACGTAGACAATTTAGATTTCATTTTCTTGCATCGTGATTGAAATCTCGGTCGTTTGACTATGTAATAAGCACATTATAAGATGTATGATAAACGATTCACAAAGTTGACTGGTTTGTTGATCATGAAAGTAAAATAATGGGATATGAAGAAAAGCCCCGATAAACTTACGGTCGTGCAAACGGGAAGCAAGGTTTGTCTCTTTGTAACAATTCCTGCGGGTCACATGCTAAGCAATATTTTATGTAAGACAGTTTTCAATAGTAGTATCTTCTACGAGAAATGTTGGCATTGATTCAATTATGATCGACATTTTAGGAAACAAGTGTTTTCCTGGGGGAAATTCAATAAAATAGAAACAACAAGCATTTCTTTTATTCACTTGTTTTATAGGATAAAGGACAAATTGTGTTATACATCAGAAAGACAGTAATATGTTTTGTCAATAATAAAATCTCAAAGTTAAACAATAGCGCAAGCAATTATTTTTAAACGTAAATTGTAGTAACCAGAGTTATTCTTATTGAAAAAATGTTTTTAGCAAATTTTATAATAATTACTGTTGTTAATTGTATTATATTAAAAGATTTTTACTTTTGCTGAGAGCTGTGAAAACTGTTAATTAATTTAAATATCTAATGAAAACAATTTGTCATCATATACTTCAACGACTATCTCATTATTTCTATGAATATTATTTCTCATTACCAATGAATATACACACGTTGACGGATAAATAACGCAGTGTACTTTAAAGCCTACTTGTCGTCTTTCCTTTTGATACACAACCCTCGCACTTTTTGCTGTTTAATCATACAAACGAATAATTTATAGCTTAAACTAGCAAATGTCGTTGCATTGTATGACAAATAGGCAACTTACACAATGTCACGATGTATAGCATCGCGAAACATACATCGCGTGCCAAGAAACTGTGTGTGATAACTTCATTTTTTATATAATTATTAATCGCGTGTGCATATTTCAAGCATGTGAACTCTTAGATAAGTTTTTCCAAGTACAAGACACGTCAAACGTTTGTCATACCGGGTCATAGTGCCATAGATTCCAATCATTATCCCAAATTCTGGGTCAGTGCATCAGAATGTGCACATAATTCCTGCCATTTCATGCTATTTTTATTGACTTTTGTTGATGTCTATCTTTACCTTAAGAAAACTGCGCGCATAACTGCACGGATAAACTTGATGTGTTTGCAACCCAGGATTATCTCTTTAACACAGTATTGTACCCATCGTATATAAAACAGGCTGATGTAACTGTATGGACGATCAAAGCACGCTTGGCTTATCTTCGTGAAAAATAGTTAGCTAACGCGATACTTTAAGAATTAATCGAGCGTTTATGATAGATCATTTATCAATTTCGTTCAAACGCAATACTTTCAGTATACTCGATTAAATTAGATTGTTATCGTTTGAGAGATACTTTAACGAAGATAAATATCTCTTATATAATACAAAATTTAGAAATAGACAGCATATTTTGTTGTATTATATATGCATTTACTATGTGTAATAAAATGCGTAATAAAAGAAAGATTATGGGTGCTTTCCATTTACTGAAATAGTCGACACAAATGTTGTTCTGTCTTTGTTACTCACTGAATGCAAAGAAAGATAGAACGACGTTTGTGTCGACTTGTGTCAGTAAATGGAAAGCACCCTTTATGTTACGTGACGAGAATATAATCGTATTCTTTTGTCTCTATACAAGACATGTCTCTAATCTTACTACTTGGAACATGTGTACTACAACGAATTTTAAAATTAAGTTCAGAGAGATAGATTTTCATATCAATCTCGTACACGTCGATATCATACCATGCATTCTATATTGACACTCGTAATACTTGGAATCAAGGTAATGCTTTTATTATTCATGAATGGAAATATCTGTCAGTCATAAAAATTGACGCAGTAAAATCCGTTCTTCTTATGAGTTTTCCATGAAATAAATTATTAGTTAAAGAAGTTCAATTCAAGCTATATTTGATCTCACGTTATTTTAAGAAAAAGCATATGATATAACTCAAATATCTCGTGTGATACTTTAACAATTCTTGAAAAGCGATGATCAATTAATAACATTGTTAAAAATGATTTATATATTGTGTGCATTCTACTTATAAATAATGCATTTTGGTGCCGTAAAGCATCAATTAAAAAAAAAAACATGTCATGAGCAGCTGTTTGGAATTTTTGGTTGTCATATTTAACTATAGACAGCAACCTCAATTTACGGACTGCTCGGTTTTGCCAAAATAAAAGTGCTCTTTGGTTGAATGCATTTCATGAAATGCATTTTGCCGGACAATTAACATGTTCACTGCATTCGGCACGCATGACCTACGTTTGACTTATCTTTTGCAAATCCAGTCTGACCTATTTATATGCATTGGAGATTAAAACTCTATATAGATCAATTTCCTGTAAGCAGCAGCTGGTATATTTAGAAAACGTAATTTCCAACAAAATAAATTTGTAAACATTTTATTTGTATTAGCAAAATGTAGATAAACATGTGTTAAGTACATATCTGCGTCAAATTGTGTTCGTCGATTAATTTAATCTATTGAATGTTGTTCAGTAATAATAATAAATAATCGTAAAAAAAATTTCTTTTGGATAAAAAACCGATGTTTTATTACGTCAGAAAATTTTTTCGCACATGTCTATCAATTAATACATTTACTCGAATGCGTATTGTACGATACAAGTTGTTTATTCGCAAACCAATGAGACTGCAGCGTTTTGCTGGGCACGTTCATGGAATAAAATTCAATGACTCCAAAAGCCAATCGACAATGTTCAGTGTTATATTTATCGGATGATATTGCATGGAGATCCGAAATTGCATCGTATGCGGATGACTGCTTTTCGGTCGTTCGTCCGTATAATATATTCTAATGGAAACTCAGGCGAAAACGCCAGACAAACAAGCAGCAAAATTACATCTCGTCCACCAGAATATAGAAGTGATCGTAATGAAAGGGCGTTTAACGTCGCAAATTAGTTCGTATAGATGCGAAAAGTACACAAGCGTTCAACCGTATAAATTACGTTATTCTGTATCTATGCATGAAGAGCGCATAGATACAGAGTATGTTGATTCATTGTCAGCTGTATTCTACTGTGATGGATACTTGGATAGTGAACATACAAGAACATAAGTAGTTGTTAAAACTTAATAATATAACGTTATCTGTATATATGATATCGTAAATCTTTAAGATTAATATTTTAAATTTTATTTTAATGCAAGAATTGCGCAATACTGTCTGAGATAAGCATATCTTAAATTAGCATTAAAATTCTAATTTTATAAATATTATAAAAATAATGAATAAAAATATTAAGACTACATGTCATCTTAATATACAATATATTTTAAATATATTAAAGTTTAAAGACAAAAATATAATTTTGTGAAATTTTGCGAGCATGCAACTGTCAAGTACCAGAAAAATTATTCACTCATTTAATCTTTTTTGCAGTCATGAGGTAAATAATTTTGCTTTTACTGAGTGCTCTACATGGGTCAAGGCGCAATTATCTCTCTAGTTTTAAAATTAATTACTCCATGTCTTCTTAGTATATTCTTGTACAGTTTATAGAATAACGACCGAATATTTTTTAATACAATAGTGAATAGATATACATAGCATTTTCTTATTTAATTGTTACTAATAATGTATTTTACGCAAAAAAAAAAGAAATAAGTTTCTATAAGCTGCGATGTTCATAGTTTCTTTAAACTTAAAACATAAGTCGTATTATGAATATGTTTTTAAATGTTACATTCGTATCGAGAGAAGATAATATTAATAAATGAAAGTGAGCGTAATGCACTTCTAAGCCATGAAAAACTTTAAAACCAAAATATATTGGTTTTTCTTACACTTTTATTAGAGAATACTTTTAACAGAACTTCAAATATTTCTTGACAACTTTAAACTTTATAGTAAAATCTGTCAAAGCCGAATAAGCGCAAATAAAGCTATCTTACAAATTAGTCAAATGTAACAGAGTATTTTAAATAAAAATATTGTAATAAATTATATAAGTTTAACACAAACATATATGTACAAATTAAAAGTCACAGCAAATTTTTAAAATTCTAAATAAATAATCATATCTCAGTACCTTCGTTAAAATTTAACATAAACCTTTTTAATTTATATGAACACCGTCTAGTTTAACTTACTGCATTTAATTTAAGAAAATTTATACTCTTGACTTTAGCTGCATGTACTGTTATTAGACAGAGTAGGACGAAGTAGGACGAAGTAGAACAGAGTTATATAAATGTGCAAAAAGATATAGCTATTTAGTATTTAATATAATTATATATATATATATATATATATATATCAAAAGTTAACAGCTTGCTATGCGAGAAACCTCTTTATTCCATAGGCATAGAATTTTTGTTCAGAGGACCCTTTGTAATTTATAGTAGTGGCTCCTTCCTTGCCGCACTATAAATTTTATCTGTTCAGTGCTTTATGCAGAAAAGAAGGAAACTGTGACGACATCGAGAAATTTTAGTACCTACCTTCCCATCGTTACGCAAAAGCCCATTAAAATGTCCAATCCACATGTTGCTTATACCTATACATATGTTCGGGAATACTCTGACATTTCTACGTAGTCGATTTACGAGATGCACTTCCCTAATGTCAGAAGCAGGCCACTTGCTTAAGTAGTTATCGATAATCACAAATGAGGTGCTATGAAAGTTTTCGTTGTAACCATATCCGAATAATATTTTTCTATAATCTTATAACAATACATGTGAAATTGCGGAGTAATAAAATATCAATTATATGTACATTAACAGACACATATAGCAATAATTTGTATCATCTTTACCAAAATATGTATACAATGCAAAATTCATTTCGTTGTTATCAATAGAAGTAATAAAATTATTTAGAATTTATCATATTGGATTACGGTAGTAAAATATTTAAGTTAAATTTATGCTGATCTGTTCTTTTTAAATATATGTAAAATATACTGCGTCTATTAATACTTTCTACAAAAAGTTTGGCAAAAATCTTCTTCGAAAAAGATTTAACGTGAAGTGATCATGAATAATTTGATCTGCCGTAGTTAATATACATAGATATATTGAGTTAAATGCTTCTATATATAATGTATGTATATTCAAGTTTCAACTTCGGCTTATTGCTTTAACTTAACTTGCAATTAGTTTGCAAGGCACGCTCTTGCAACAAAAAGTAGTTAACTTCATTTCCTATTCAGACAATGGACAATGCTCTCGCTATTACAATTAAACTACAATACGATAAAAGAAGGAATCCCATTTTCGACTAATTATTTCCTCCAGCATACTTTTGGCTAGTAATTGCGGAACTTTTACATGCAATTAATTAATGAGGACATTGTTCAATTTATTAATTAAGTGTTTAAGTAATATTACTGATTATTATTGCAATTATAAATTGTTATCTTAATTAAAGACAAATTGTTGCCATAAAAAGTTATTGCAATGCTTGATTTGCATTTTCTTTTTATTTATACTTTAAAATTTTTTTCGTGTAACACATAATAGACAAATATTACAGTCATGCATAGACAATACAATCTCTGGGGAAAAAATTTTTTAGTATCTTTTTATCAATTCTATATTACAATTAAAAAAAAAAACATAAAAGAAAACACGAAATGCAGATTTTGATTTTTAGATTAATTTAGGTTAGGCATAAATGCCGATCGAAATTTACGGTATGCTAATAATTCACGCGATTAATCCCGTGTTCTATGAATGAGCTTTTAACAAAACAGTTTAATCCGACATTGCGCGTGAGCAAACTGACCTCGGAATCTCGTAGGCCAAACACTTAATAGCGTTTCGCAACCTTCAAAAACAAATACTCGATCGAAATCACATTGCTAACGGTCGATGGACAATGTGCATTGAACCCGAAGAATCGTTTCACGATTCGCACCATGCGAATTTCGCGCATACCCTACCGTGACAATCCAACGATATTACTTCGATCAATAGGACAATTACTGACGTAATTGTATATCGAGTACACAACGAGTACACTGACCGGTATCAATCGCGACGGAATCGTGCAATACGGAGTTATCTGTTAGTTAGTCGAGATACCGACGCTATTCGACCACACTGGTACATATTGGTTTAGATCCAGCTGTTGCCACATTCCCTAGCAATACATTATCAATGTCCAAGGAACACTATTGACTATTCACACAGCGAAATATAGCATCGTATATTTTACGCTATATTAGTTCAGATAACTTGAAACTTATGCGTCGGATATAAAAATTTATTTATTTACTCGCGATATGCTGTACTCTGACTTGTATTTAATTACCATAACTTCTACGCTAAGATAAGTAAAATTATTTTTATCTTATATATTTATATTGCTAAAAGAACAAAATATTCTACAAACTTATACATTTCCAGTCAGAGATATTTAAAGATTGAAATTTTAAATAACCAGCAAATTATAAAATAATAATTAATTACCCTTTCAAAGATTTTGTGGATAAAATAATTCTTTGCACAATAGTGCATATAATATTTCTAAAAATATTACCGAAACATATGTTTTTGTATGGCCGGCGTACAAAAATGTTTTTGGATCAAATGTCATCATCTCGTCATTTATGTAGAAGTTACCTGATCCATGAGGACGGTAATGGGTTCGAGCAAGATTGCACTTGGCTAATAGCCCCTGGCATACTTCCATAGAATTTAAATTATTCGCGCTAGTTAAGGTATTCTCTATTTCCAGTTTCAACTTATCTCAACCATGAAATCAGGTCGCCTAGGGATAATACTATTGAGGGAAAGTCAAAAACGATAAGTACAGAAATACGAAGAACTATCGTAATTATCTCATTGCGCTGCGACATGCAGCATTGCAGGATATTCAAGATAAACAATTTTATATTCGATTATACAAAAAAGTATAATATTTAAACATTTAATTTAATTTTTACAATAGTATCATAAATCACTTGTAGAAATTATTCCTACGCATCTATAATAAATTAACATTTAATTCTAATATTGGTAATGGTAAGCAAATTATTCTTTTTTTTACAAAATGCAATATTTATTACATATGTATTTACAAGAAATTTAGAAAATATTATTGAAAAAAGAAAATGTATTCAAATTATGTATAGTCAAATGCATACTACTAGTGATGATTAAGGATATTTGAAGGTATTAAAAAGTTGTTTCAACATTTCTAACGTTCTAAATAACATTTTCTAAGTTAGAAAATAATTGATTCTTGCATCTGCTACCCAAAGAGTGTGATCGCTAGTGGATTGCAAGTGTTAGGATGGAGAGTAATGTATAAGAGGTAAGATGTTCATAACGATGAGCGAGGGTTGAGAGAACCCGCGCCACCTGTTGCCATGGCTACCGTTGGGCGAGCACCGGGATTTGCGTCAGTTCAAACTGCGGTGAAGCAAACGATGCCCTCGTTTAGATCGATTATCCTATTGATCAAAATTCCATGCACATATTGAATTAGCATCAATATTTATCTAATCACTATTATCACTCTCACAAAAGTGATGTTATATCTGTTCTGCTACATATTTGTAATCTTATCAGAATTTATTGAGCTTCAATGAAAAGCAAATATCGCTTTGATTCTCTTTAATCAGTATTAAATTATATCTTTCTATAATCGTATCTAAATCTATTAAAATATATTTTAAATTAAATTAAGATAATCTATTTGTGCACTGCAAATTAATTCGCGAAATGTCATTCACTCTTAATCATATTATTTATAATTATATTATATTATTTATAATTTAGAAATTGTTAGTGCTTTAATGGAAGAAATGTTGATTTAAAATATGTTTACTGTTGAGACGAGGAGTTTGATATTTCTGGGATATTCTGCATAGTTTGTACTTCTAAAGTGTATGTATGTGTGTATAGTAAACTTTCGTGCGTAGTATACATGGAACAACAAGTACTAGTGACACAGCTCATGCATCAATAATGTCCGTCGACCGTCGGTTCTAACAATCAACAGAAACGATTAATAACTATACGTCGCGATTAAAATGATGAAGTAACGATTCAAGTGTGGTCACACATACACACACAAACACATGACTGTAAAATGAAGGGCTTTATTACAGGGATTATCCCCTTCATTGTTATCAGCAGTTTCACCTCTTCCTCCCGGATTCGTTCGGATCTAAGTGGTGATATACCTGCCAAGCGATTACCGAAATTGAAAAAAAAAGAAAGTGACAGCTTGTTCAGTTATATACCTTCGCGCTTTCCTTCGTTTTTTTACGAAGTCCCCACGATTCGAATTTTATCAGCGTGTGAATAGGCGTAATCCGCGATTCTATTTCGATGCAGGATTGCAATCAGAGCACGATTGACAGAGGCGCACAGTCACTGGCTTAGCTTTACGAGTGGTTTTCTGCAGTTTGTTGGAAAGTGAAGGAAAACATTACATTGCATTCAAATCGTGTAAGAAGTAAAATTATATTAAAACATAGAAATTGCAGAAATATTCAAATAAAATTGCAAACACGTTTTATTTGTATGTTGGATAATTTTTATGTTCTGTATTGACTTAGCCTGGATAAATGTTTTCTTTTCTTGACAAATATTTCACTGAAATGCGTTTCTTTCTTCTTTTCAACGCGATAATTTAATTTACTCGGCATTCTAATAACAAAGACGTATGCAACTCTAAGGATTCACAAAATAATGGTAAATTTATTAAAATAAGAGTAAATTATTAAAACTAAAACTTCTTTACGTAAATAAATTTAAAAAAAAAGTACAATATCGCGATATAAAAAGGAAATTACCAATTAAGAAATTGCATGAAAATTTTGAAGGCTTTGCAAAGTTTGCAAAAAGAGTGTAGTATAAGCTGCTATTATTTTTGAAAGTTTGTATAAATTTGTGAAGTATCGAAAAAATGAGGAAATAAGCTAAGAATAGCAACCGCGTTAATAACCTAGTTTCTTCTGATATTCTACTTTAAATTTGATTCAAAGATAATCCTCTTACAATTCAAGTAAAATTAAGAAAATGGTCATTATCTTGTATTTATACTTCTTTTTAACTAGCTCCTTAATTGTCTTTCATTCTTATTGTTAGCTTATTTCATTAAGCTCATTATTCAATGCATTTATTAAAGTTAATAATATATATACAACGCTTTTACTCCAGTTAGTCCAACCAATGATTATTTTCATGATATTATAGTTTCTATTTAATTCTATCTGTTAATTAACTTTAATTAATACTATTATAACTTGCAAAGCATAATTATTTATTTCTAAATGTATATATTTAGTTATATCTTAAACAGTGTTGTTATTATTACGATTTATTGTGTGTTTTTACGATGCTGAAATGTTATGGTCTTTTAAGTTTTCTTTAGCCTTCTACATAAATTTTTCTGTCTTGAATTCTTGGTTTGATATAAAACCTAAATAATACTGTTACGGTTACTGCATACATATGTATGCGGATTTTACATATTTCATGTTGACTCTAGATTTACATCTCTTGCAATCGTCTGCGAGAACCTTTGCAAATTAATGTTATTTAGATATCTTATAAAGTGTTAAATGCTATTTCTAAAAAATATTCACGAGAATTAATTTTACAAACAATTAATAAATAAAAAACTGCAGAATATAATCTTAATAGTAGCAATAAAATTAATGTAAATTATTATAGTAAACAATTCACATCATATATATATATTGCGATACTCACGATGAATTATTTTTTCCAAGTTCGTGATAACAAGGTTGTTCTTCTTCCTGTTTATTCTATTTCATAATTAAGTATCAAATTTTATGATAGCATAATACGATCTACACACAACTGTAAACAAGTTAAGCGCTTGTATTATTTTACTGCGAGTGGATACACTAAGCTTTATGAGAACATAATATATCGCTCCCTACAAGGCATACGGTACAGTGAAGGTGTGAAGGTTATAGCTATGAATAAGTCGAGTACTTGTATTACACTTTCATAATGATGAGAAACACGTGCACGTACCATACAGTCAACTGTGCTCGCGATCTTTTTTTATGCATTTATGAGTATACATATATATGAGCTATATAATTGTTATTTCCTTGATTCAAAGCTATATATATCGATCATCATAACAGTTTTGACTGATATCATTTTTATAATAAAATTTGTCAAAAAATACATCGTGAAGATTTCGACAAAATTTGACTAACTTGTTGTTTCTAGTGCTTTGATTTATTTGTTTCTACTTTAAACTTGTTGTATATAGAAAAGAAGCATGCTCTATTTTACATTTCATGTAAAGTGTCTCTCAGATATGCGAAACAAGATATGCGCAATCTAAAATAAAAATACATCTATTATTTTCTTGAAAACTTGTTCGGATTATTTCTTCATATCGCGTATATATTCTTGAAGATAAATTTCACAGTTTCTTGTGATAACATCTATTTCTCTTGTTTGTGTGTTCTCGTTCAGACTCGAGAAGAGATAGTTGAGAAGAAGATACCGCGCAAACTCGAAACAAAGATTTCTTTAGTCGACGTGATAACGCCTCAGCATAAATTTCTCTTGCATATCGAGCGCAAGAAAATATATCTTTTTTTCCACTTGGATGCACACTTACGTCTTCTGTATGTCACGGATCGGTGAGGCACATCTAAAATGCATTGTAGGATCTGTTGGCAAAATTTACGCGGAAATTTAGGTAAATGCATATTCTCTCTTGTGGATGGTACCTTTGACCCGAATCGATGGTGGTAACACGCTTTTATGCGCGCTTTTATAGGAAATCCGTGCCATGCGTTCCATATCCGAAAGCGCATAATGCGGCTGCTATTGCATATCAATTTGTAACAGTGATCTTCTACCTATAACGTAACGACGTTTCAAGAATAATATATCCATAATAATTGTAGTTGTCAAGCAAAATACAAATAAAATTTTCATTGCTTATGACGGAATATATTAATTTATGAAAATTTAAAGACTGCTATATTTCTATGAATTTTTTATTTTTGCTACAAATATTTTAACAGAAAATAAATGTAAATATAATTAAATATTTAAAAATTATTTATTTAAAGAAGCGTTATGACAAGAGAAGATATCAAGAGATTAAATTTTGTAGAAAGATGAACGTTTTTGAAGAAGTAGTTAGAGTTAATCATTGAGAAGCATTGACAGCATTGATTTATAATAAATTAAAAATATATATGCATGCAAGATATAGAAAAATATATATGCTGGTATCACATTGCACATTTATAGATTACATTCCACAAGAAGTGACCACTTTCTTTTTACTGCCTTGCCTTATAGCTGTGCTTACGAAAAGGGTATTTCCACGAGAAATTTCTTCGGTTCAAGATGCTTGTATTTTCTCTTTGTATGAGATCTACTCGTACACGAGCATTATCGGGAAGTTCCAATTGATCCGCGCGCAAGTGGCGCGTCCGGCTGTTTTAGTCGCGAAATAAAATAGAGCAGAGATAACCAGAAAGAACGGAAAGGATGCCAAAGTGGAGCGATGGCTATTTTCCGATGGCAATCGAACGTTCTAAAGTATAAACGTTCTTTTTTTCATAGGTCGATTGGTGAGAATTGTATATGCGAGATATAGATAAAAAGATAAAGTGATCTTAAGCTTAAAAATATATTCGTGTTCTTCGTCGAATATTGTCCATATTGCTTTTAAGAGATCGCAATTTTAATCGTTTGCGTAACGTTGAATTATATTGCTCATATAAATCAGGATACACATGTCGGACTTATGACAAATATTGTTTAGCAAGAATACATGATATCGTTTACTCAATTATTCATAGAAATATTGGCATTTCAGAAATATTGGCATTTGTCTATACATCTTATAGATTTAACGTCTTAAGATGATAAGATTGAAGGTCTTCTTCGTTGAAAACGGATCATTGTTTATTCCCCGATGTAAAGGTTCAAAGTTTATATCAGCCTTGACAGAAAGGGATCAAGCAGTACCGGGAACAAGGTCTTTACTTAATCTGGCTTGTGAAAGAGGAACAGGGATACAGTATTTTCCCATAAATAATATAAGTAGCAAGATAAAAGAAATTGGTTATCTATTTAAAGAACAATAATGCAGTGTCGCAATATATGCATTTGAAGAATGATGTAATGTAGTATACATTATATGATACATAATTGTGTAAAGTAATATGTAGGTACTATGTGCGTTGCAAATATATAGTGATACAAGAAGATATATTGAATTTCTCTCTCTGAATTTATTTCTTATTATTTTACTAGTCTTTTTGCAAACATAAATTTACCATATAATAGATATCGAATTAATTTTATATTCTTTTCATGGAAGACACTAATTTAAACCATTGGCAGAACTTAAATCGTTTATTTCCTTCGACTGTTTGTCTACTGGACGCCACCCTCGACGCAGGAATTTTCATTTTCTTTCTCATTCTTTCAATGAACCTTTCCATAAATATATGATCAAAGCACGCCCGTTTTTTCTAATGGTTAGATACTGTGAGGATTGCTTTTAGCGCAAATCGAATTTAATAGTTTTCTAATGAACGAAATGATGTGGAAAAAATATATCACATATACGTATCGAGTAAAAAAAGTAATTATAATTAAATCTCTCTCTCTCTCTCTCTCGCATCCGTGTTTATTAGATTACTTTAGGGTATATTTTATCTATATATAACATGTACTTTTTGCTGACTCATTTATAATATCTCCTCTTTTTCTCCGACGTCCCTCCCGTTAATGAGATTCTTCCAAAGTGGTAAATGAAACTCGACTATAATCATGTATTCACAGATAATGTTTGCTCTATGCAAATTGAAGAGGGAAAATACAAACCCCCTAGGGAATGAGGCAACTGTAATATACTGTGAGTTGCTCTCTTATAGCATATCTAGCATTAATTAAATGAATATTAATTATTGCATATTGCCGACCTCAAAGGACTTATATTCTCTAATATTTTGCATGACATGTGAATTATTTTGTGTAATATTTATTTATATTGATTTTTCTATATTATTCTGTAAATATGTATTTTGCAATTGCAATACATATTTTGCTGTAACGTATAATTAATAATATTCAACAATCTTATTTAAATTATGATATTTTTTTAGTTATTATATAAAGTTATTTAGTTTATAAAAACGTAATTTGTTTTCTTGTAATTAAGAAATAATAATTATCTCAACAATTATTTTCAATTCTTTTGACAATAATGTACATATATATGTATAAAAAACTTTTTTAGTTTACCTAAGAAAATAACATACATGTTAAAACACTAAATTTATTGTAATATATCATACAATAAATGAGAAATTATCTTTCAACCATAATATAATGAAGAAGACTTGCAAATTACTATATGTCTATGAAGAAACTAATTCCACGTAGCGACTTATTATTCTTGATCGAAAATGAGTGCTACAAAATGGCACACGGCCAACAGATGATGTATGGTTATTATGCAAAAAACGTAATTATCATAGAATCTCAGATTCTACGCCTTCATTTTGTATAGAGCCACTGGCAGTGTAAATCTCTCACCACATGAATATTTAATTAACATTAATTAGACAAGCTAAAATATTACCCATAGGTACTTCGCGAGTTTTAGAAAATATTATAAATATTAATTTAAAAATTATTTTTATTTGTTAAAATCTCTCCAGTATATATTCATTGAAACAGTCTGAAACATGTATGAGAGAAACTAACAATTGCAGTCACGTCTTTCACGAAAGGAAAACCTCGACTGTCAATGCATCAACAAGGAATGTCCACTTTGCAAGCCGAGCCCAACTTTGCAAAGCACACAGCTGGCAGCTTTCCAATTGGTTTGACCTATATCCATTTTAAATAAAAGCGAACGTAAAGCTTTATTTATGCTTTACGAACTGTGATTTTCTTGCGGTTGACGGTTTTCTCCGTATATCTAACTGGGTATAGATTGCTTTATAATTGAAGTGTTATATTAAAATGTGCTTGAGTAAATCTATGTGAAAGTGCATTTGTTGAAATGAGATGAAACGTTAGTAAGTAATGTGAAATTAATATGCGTACAAGACGATAAAGTATTTTTTAAGACAAGGAATGAATTAGTGTAGAAAGTTGCATTATAGCTGTTTCATATTTAGAAAAATATTTTAAAAAAAACCACATTGTTATTCTCAGAAAATATTCCGTTTACAGAATACGTTTTCAATTTTCTTAAATACTGCGTAATTAATTTTATTTATAACAGTTATTTAATCTTTGGATTATTAAATTTAATAATTTATGTGAATGCAAAATATGCATTAACAATATTATAATTATCGATATGTAATTATTTTACTGTTACATTATCTTGTTTTATTAATATGGATCACGTACAGATCACGTACAGATTTACATAAATTATAAAATTAATAAATGATCTGAGAGAGGTGTATGCGCATTGATAGTCTTCTTTTGTTGCTACTTTAAATAAAATAATAATGTATAATATGTGCTTTTATCTAATTAACATTCTACATATTATTTTTTATTAGTAACAATAAAATTAGATTTATACATATGACGTATATTATCTAATTAGATCCTATGAAATATAAGAATTATTTAGGAATTTAATTTCTTGTGGTCAAATTTTTTATCGTCAAAAAGATTATGGTTAAGAATGTCGTATACAGTAGAAAAATCAAGGTAGATAAAATCAAAAATAAGCTGTAAGTTGTATCCTATATTAAATTCAATGTGCAGATTATTGCAGTCCTAAATTTTCTCTGCGTTATATAACATAGGTTATATCCATGCTTCGCGCATGGATTCATAGAAAGTGCTGTTCCATTTCCATTAGAAGATTCTTCCACTGTTTTCCAAACATAGCACTTTTCTCGCGCTTATTGCATTCATCGTCAGAATTGCATTCCGGATGCACACGAGAAATGCGTCCTGCAGGACCCGTGGACTATTGGATAACATGAAAGGCCACGACTGCCTGCCATTAGCTTTAACGTGTTCGCCAGTATAAATTTGCACATGCACGGTTCCATAATAAAGTTCCGCAACGATGGCGAAGAAACATAATGACAAAAAAATTCCATAATATAATATACATGATACAATGTGATATTGTTTAATATTTATGTGTTGCACAGATAAATGTCGTCACTTTGAGAGAACATTAAAGAATAATATACAGCAAATATTCTGTCTAAAAAAATATACCGCAAGAAATACATTATATTTTGAAAACTTTACTTTACATATAGTATTTATGCATATTAATTTAAGCAGATATTAATAATGTATTGTTAGAATTATCTCAAATTGGAAATTTTACTAAACTGTAATTTTTTTTACTCATTATAACATTTTTATGTTAACTCATGATTTCGATAGCTTTGAATACAAATGTAAAATTATAATATATAAACATATACGATTAAAAAGCCATCTTCTGCGATAATATAGTTCCGTTTATATGCATAAATTTTGTATACGTATGTTCCAAATATGAAAATATATACAATTTTATTTTGACGGATATTTTGGATGGATGGATATTTTGAATTATAATATAAATGATGATGAAAATTTCTTTGCTCCTTGAGTGAGTTTTACAACTTGATTGAGTTTTGCAATACTTGCATTTCAACGAAATCGCAATCGGATTTATAATGAAATTGTGCAAAGCGATTATATCGATTCGACGGAATGACTACGAAAATTTCAGCGCGATAGGACGTTAGCTGTCTCACGGGTACCGCATTGCCTTTTACAAAAGAATGTAATTCTACGTTATCGTAGTACGTGGTGGAATGAACAAATGGAAAAGAACGAACAATTTCTAGAGATCTATTTTATCATATTGACTTCCTTCCGAATCTCATTTCACAGTTTCCACTGTTTGCATTGATAACGGATTTATTAAAATAAGATTGATTGCTATAGTCGAAAAATAATTGAATGTAATACAAATGAGATATAAATTATATAATAAAGTCGAAGAAATCGTAAGAAATAAAATTTTTTATTTCTAGTTAATCGCATTTTAAGAATTTTCAGGAAATAGTATATGCATAAAATTAAAGTTTGCATCTTTACATTATAAAACCAATTAACGGTAAGAGTTTTTATTAAGTTATGTCATAAAAGTTAATTAAAAGGAAACCTATCTCTTAATAATGTACTAATATCTATCTCGTAACTTCGACAATACGTTACTAAATTAAGCAATTAATTTGAATCAGAGAGACCTTCATAACTATATAATGCTAGTAATTTATTTATCCAGGAATAATCTATTTGTTGGCACACATTAAATATATATAAAAACAACGACTTAATCTTAACAATAAAACGAATTTAAATGATAATGTACGTATAATAAGAGATATTGCTTTGTTAAGACATTATGGTGCATATAATTTAATATTATTATTATGACGTTACCAATGCATAATATTATTAATAATTAATGAGTTAAAGAAGGTATAAAGGTTAAAAGAAAGTATAATTTTTCTGTAATTATGAATACTAATAGCTGCTCGTCTGTGTTAGTGATACCTAATCCCATTATCGCTTCATGGACCATTATTCCATGAACCGTGATATCTTAGTTACCTAGTTTTCATAGTTGCAACCAGATATAATCCCGTAACATTGCGTAAGTGTTTAGAAACGGTTCTACCTGTTGCGACGGCTTTGTAAATCTACGATAAAATAGAAAGGATTCCAGTTTGCTAAAGCTTTTGCCATATTTCAAGTTGTTATTTAATATGCATACGTTATTTAAACTATTTAAATAACCATTTAAATGCATAATCCATCCTTTATATCAAACTCGTTTGTGAATCTGTGATTATGATTATTATCTGTCAGTGCCAACCAAATCTCAAATCGTTGTCCTAATGATAAATTTTCGGATGTAATATTATTAATTAATTTATACTGAATTGTATAGATATGTTTGGAGCTTTCTTTTATAAAACAATTTTTTTGTATTTTATAAAATATATTTTTTAATACATTGTAAATCTAATGTTTAGTTTGATAGTATCAATTTATCTTGTCATATTTATTTTATGTTCACGCAAAATGCGTTTAATATTGCGATATTTTCATAAGAATTGAATTAAATTATGTAGATAAGTGTGTAGCCGCGAAAACGCATTTCAACTGATAGCCATTATTGTTCGCAATGTATTATTCTTGCCTTATTATAAATTATAAACAATTTACAAATACAGATTATAATTATATCATAAATATTCTCTTTTATCACTAATATTTTGCAATTATATGTAATTATTTATTATTATTTACAAGTTTACTGTCATGTGATAAAATATGATTTTCTTTATTATTTTCAATTTTTTCTCTTAAAAAAAATAAATAAGAGCAAGAAACAATAATGAATATGTTATATTATAATAATTCCTGTAAAGTAAAACTGCGACAATTGCAGCAAGAGATATTTGCATTCCATATTTATTGCTTCACCTACTAGACACTTTGGTAAATGTAGTAATTTCTTGGAACGTTAAGCGCGTTCCCCCAGCTGTTATTCATCATCTAGAGTGGTTATTCGGCCAATTACATTTACTGTGAATGTATTTGTGTAATTTCTCGTTTACGCCTTGCTCAATGTACCTATATATGTTCATGTGATTCACTTTCTATGCTTCAATAAAGCTACTAAAATTTGAATCGATGATATTTGCACCAACATACATATAATATCATCTGTTTCTAATAATAAGCAAGATAGCACAGTTATATTTATATTATGCTTTTCTACTTTATATATTATAAATATTTTATGCTTATTTTGTTTCATATTATTTATATGAACAATTAGCATACTAAACAATTAGCATCGTTACATAAAAATTAAAATTATTACTATTAACAATTATACATATAAAGATTCGAGTAAATATCAATATTTCAGTAACATTACATTATTTAAGAAAAACAAGAAAGATGTTTAAAATAATATTGCAAACAATATTATTTAATGCACGGGTCAGGTTAAATTGTATTTGTGTAATTACACGTTCCATATTACAGCCATGTTATAGCGATAAAATTGCCAAAGGGAAAACTGCTCTTATCTTTGTCGCGATTGTGGAGTGGAGACGTCTGGCAAGCGTCAAGCGTGACTGGTCGTTAACAGGATGACCGTATTTCCTGCTGGAGAAGAGATCGATCGAGGCGAGAATCGAAATTGCGATGGCCTAGAGAATAATCGAGGGCGAAGACTCGAATGGTAGAACCACGTAATGGCGGTGAGCCGGCCAATATTGAGTTATGCTAGACCAGGATTGGCACCGAATACTAGATCGAGCGATATTACGTATTTAGGTATTGCGGATGAACAGCCGCAAGCTGACAGTGCATGATCCCCGCGTCAAATTCTATAAATGGTGAACACGTTCATGCTACTCTCGGCAAGATTTATGAATTTCCTCACACATGGGGAACGTCAGTTCTCCCGTGTATGCAACGCATTTTTATCACAGACGATAGAAAAGCTTCCTGCTTTTATATTAAAAACTTGAATATAATGTATAATGTGTACCTATATGTAATAAACTCTGCTGTTAAAAATTGATAGTTTCCTCCATGGAAAGGCATTTTAGTTTAATACAACTGATGGAAAATTGTAGAGAAATAAATTTGATATTCTCGGTTCGTCCGCGGTCGATTTCTGTGTTGAAACCCTTCAATAAAGCCTTCCGTACATGGGAAACCACAACGCTGAACGCTGATGTAAACAGGCAATCTCAATTATCACGATAAAACGGTATTATCACCAAAGATCATATTTATTCATGTACGAATCACACTTTAACTACAATAACGCTTTTAATAAAGCCTATTTATTTCATAATTATATAACATATACAATATGTTACATAAATATACATAGATTTAATCCGTAGTTGACTATTTAAAGGGAAAGGTGATTTATACATCTAAGAAATTTTCATTTTAGTTGAAAAAGAGAAGATATCGTACATTGTGGAAAAATTATTGTATTCAGTTTAAATACATAAAAACAGATGATATTTTATGCATGTTTTATCCTTTTATATTTTCATTTACGCTTCGGCGAGATCCAGCACCATGAGAGAAAAGTGCAACGACCGTATGTCTGTAAAATTAGTATCCTGTTCAGAACACTGGAAAATTCTGGGAACAACTACGGGGAGCAGTCTCATACGCTTCTCGTTATTCGTTTATTTATCTTTATCACAAGAGTTCGCGCATATAATGAACTTCATTAAAATAAGGTGTATAATATACCATTATCATTTACGTATGCATAAATATACACGTGTATACATATTAATTATGTTATAATCGCGCGTTATTTTCTAGCATCATTATTATTTGGATGAAAAATAATGTGTTATCTTTTATAATTTTGCAACTTTTGTATATAATGCAATATTATATAATAGATATTTCCGGTAAAACAATTCGAAAATTCAATTTCTCTAGGACTATTCTTCTAATAATAACTTTATTATGCTGTATCGATCCCCGCGATCCTCAAATAATATAATTATGATGAAAATTTGCAGTCTATGATTACTTGTTTAAAATATTTGTACAAACACTCTTTTTCAATAAAATCAGAATTCTTTTGTGACAGAAAAAATATATTGTTATCGTTTGCATCACTTAACAATAAAATATCTCTTCTTGATTACTAATAGAAATATCTATCCAGATTGTAGTTAAAGATTCTTTCTTCATAAGACTAGGATCGATAAAATCGATATTTAGAATGTCTACTTTATAATCTCTGAAAATTGGATTAGCCAAAGCTCTTTTAATCCAAGAAGGATGTCATCTGATTTGGTTCACGCGACGTTATACCACACCGTATAATTTGACAATGACCTAATTAGAGTGTAAGCTTGTGCCTCTGTTGTGTAATTTACACATAGTGAAGCGTAAATTAGGATCCTTGCAAATTTCAACCCGTAAGTTACATTATAGCGATGCTCATCTCCACATCTCTAATGCAAATTCAGCGTATATATTGCGCGCTATTTAGATAATGTAATATGTTTGGAATGCTTCACAATTATTTAATGATATAATATTCACTATTCCATTAAAACTTATAATTACTTACCTCATTTTAATTATATATTTTAACTGTCTTATTTTAGAACTAAAAGTTATTAGGTATGTGTGTTTTTTATAATTAATATATTTTTATTAATTCACGTTTTCTAATTACACAGATACATGCTTTAAAATTCATAAAATATCTTATTACACACATGTTATATCGAACAAACAATATGAACATTAAATCATTTTTCTAGAAGAGCGTATAATGTAGATAATGTAAAAATTGAATAGTTATTGAAAGATAAATATGTGAATCTATTGACTAGCAGGTTCTAAGCTTCTCACGCTTATACTAGTAATCTATTTCTGTAACCTTATCCGGGGTCGAAACAATGAAGGGTCCATGAAGAGGGGATCGATTCGATAGCAAAGTAATATCTCAGCGACCTTCTGGCCGTTAATAAGGACATGCGATTATAAATAAAACATATAGAACTAAACATATCACAACGAAAAGATCGTAAAATAATGCATTTTAACGGTCTTTATCTTCTCAGATTAATAAATATTTTATGGAAATGTCAGATATCTCAAATTTTAAATACGAAAATCTTTTCAATATTAATTTTTACAGACGAGAAACGTTATCACATAGGTACAGGAGAACAACAAGTTTTTATTTTATTTATCATGAATTTATTTTTCTTTCCCCACTTTTCTATCTCTTTCACTCACTCAAAAGAATGATGTTTTATGTAAATTATTCTTCTGCTGCAGAGTATTACTTTAGGTTTTAATAAAACTGCACAAATATCTATTATATTTTCTATAAAGGCCAATATACTTTTTCGATAAATCGATACACTGGGTTAGAATTCTGGCCAGGCCGTCATGTCAAAATTTCCTCAGCCACGAAATTAAAAAAGAAAGATGCCGCCAGCTTTCTCTCTTTTCCTTTGCTCATTTACTCGTACCGCGTAAAGATATTCCTCGGTCAACTCTACACATCCACGTGTAAACAGCGTAAACTGGGGGTGCTTAAATTTTCACATAGCGCCGCCCTTTCGTAGTCTCCGCCGGTTGACCCTGTGAGAGAATTTATGTACCGAAGGAATACGCCATAGTTCTCTTTCATTCTTTCCTTCATGTATTCGCGATGCTTTTACCCACCTTTCATAAACCAGCGCCATTTTATCATCGCATTTTATCATACCTTTCTGCTCAAGATACGCGCGTTCTCTCTCGAGTGCACAAAAGTGTTTTTAAAATATTCATAATACATGCATAGCCTTTCAAGACATTGCAGCTTTAATCTTACGTAATGATACTATAATATATTATAGTATATCATTACGTTTCTTTTGACTATATATAGTCAAAAGAAAACGTTGATTTAAGTAAGGGCTTAAGGAGTTTCCTAGAGAAATGTCCGATACACATTTTTATGTTTTTTCAAGATGTTAATTTGATTGTTGAAAGATTATATATATTATATATATAAAAAAAGTATACCAAGGTAATCAGTCATTTCGAATTTGTCATTTAACTTTACATCAGTACTGGCAAAATAAATATATGACTTTCTCCGGATTGAATTTCGGATAACAAATGGGTATAGAGCATATATTGATGGACAGCTGAACGGTGTAGAAGCTTCATTGAGCTTTGAATGGATACGCAAAGCTTTGTGCATTTGCAATTCCCTAAAGGAGATCTGTTTAATCTATTATGCTAGATACGGTTGTCAAAGATTATTTGGTTGTATTGTAAGTACGTAATACAAGCTACTGCTTAATTAATTTAATGTGTAGACAGTGATTATGAATGCCTTGTACAAAATTCGCACACAATTAATGAAATATATATATAATATATAAATATATATATATATATATACCTATTTATTTATTTATTTATATGATATATTTATTAGATGAAGCACACACATCGTGTGTGCAAATCCTATATTTTCATAATTGCATCTTCAAATGTCGATAACCTTTAATTTGCCTTTTTTAAAGTAATATTTATAATTACATTTACTTTATCTAATATATCGAAGAAAAATGTAAATTGTACGGTATTGGAAAAGATATTAGGCAAGCATTAGCTATCTTCGAGAGGAGGACTCTTGTTAATTTCGAAATAAATTACTTGCGACTGCAGACACAGGCGAGCACAAAGACGGTACTAAAATAAATATTAGCTAAGAATTAGCTACTTTGGAGAGAGGAGACTCTTCTGTTAATTTCGAAATAAATTATTCGTGAACACAGAGACAAGCGAGCACGAAAACGAAGGCTAATGAGAGTTGATACTCTGTGTTTCGCGAGGGGTAAACGAGCTGCTTTCCGCGAGGGGCTAAACTCGATCGAAGCGTTTGTTAAAGACGGTGGATTTGGTGCGGGTGCCACGTTGGGCTATGTATCCTACCCTAACTGCGCTTCGCGTTTCGAGGTGGACTAATTTATGCGCGGTAAGTCGCCCAGGTTTAGTGAAACGCTACGCTATATGGCGTAACTTACGTGCACGTGACGTATCTGCCATGTAAATCGTACCACGAATCTATGGTACACGTGCGGTATCTCTACGTGTGTTCTTCAGGACAGGTCTGCTGAAAATTATAGGCCCGTCTCTTCCTGTTTTATGCTGGGACCAGCCCCCGTAAAAGACACTACGATCGCGGAAGATTTGTTGAAGGTGCAATGGCGGGTCGTCTTCCTGACCCGGCCTTCGCGGGGGGGGGGGACAAGTATGGTCCCGGCTCTTACTCAGGGTCGAACTTCGTTCATTGCACATATATAAGGCCTGGGAGTTTAAAGCTTGATTTATCGCGACGACCAGGAGGGCACGCCGAAATGCGAACAGACAGGCGCGACAAGAGTACAGAGATGTGATCTATGGATACTAAGTCTATTTCGGCTTATCTGACACGGAGACGCAGCTCCGTGTAATGCGTCGACGTCACGAGAACGTCAGAAGAATATTGTGTTACGTTGACATAGAGCGCTTGTCATCCGGCATAGGCATGCAAAGTAATCTCCTTACAAGGATGTAAAATGCTCTTATATTTTTGTATTTATGTTATTTTGATAGATATATGTACATTTATCTGAATACTTCTGAGGAATTATTTCTATATTTATATTAATATGCGCGAAAGATCTAATTCGTTAAATATAAATATAAAAATTTTAACATGCAGAAATATTGAATAGGATTTTTATTACGATGAGTTGAAAGATGCGCATATAAGAAAGGTATTCGGTTTTTAATTATTCTTTTAAAATATTGATTTATTACGCAATATCTAGCATTTTTTAATGTCATTCAAATTTGCATTTACTTTATAAAGTAATCTGCGGAATTTTGATCCATTCGTGTTTTTTGATTTCTCCTCATTTTTGGAGAGTATCCTCTGTTAGTTTATATCTCTTCAACGCTCAAAGCAAAATCCACATCAGGAAGAATCCGAGGAACCAGGAAGAAAATTGGAAGAAAAGAAAAGTGGCCAATCGAGATGGTCGTGAGGTAAAACTTAGGGGAAACGAAGTAATGTGAAGGGATGGTTGCCCCAGGAGATAAAAGTAGATTTTGGATAGCACTTTGGTCTACAACGACGACGTCGCAACGAGTGGAAGAGCTTCTTTTTAGATCAGAGTCGATGGAATGTTTGTTCACCGAAAGAATGTTGACGTTACGTGGCATATAAAGATAATTTAATACAATCTAAAGCGAGATACATTTTCAACTGTGTAACTTTACTGTTTTATGAGAATATGGCAATTGTTTTTGATACTTTTTTTATGATTATTTAGTAGATAAATATAAAATATAATCTATTTTATATTTTGATTCTAGTGCGTTATCGTAATGGACGACAATTTCAATATCTGTCTTGTTATTTTAACTGATTTGTCGTTTTTGTTATAGCTGATATACTTTATTTTATTTGTCTAGAGAATTTACGTTTTTCACATTTTTATTATTCTGTTTCATTTTCTAAATTTTTTGAAAAAACATTTTCGAAAATTTAAGCATTTATATATAAGTCAACTTTCCACTGGTACGGTTTCATGTTCGTCTATATTTTATTCTGTCCTTACAATTTTAGCCTAGGCTAAATCGGAGATAAGATATATGTAAGGGTAAAAAAAAAATTCGTAATCGATAAGCCACGCGATTCTTTTTTTACAGGACAAGCTATCCTTATAATTACGTGACATGAACATGGTAATTTTGGGCCATCCAGCAATGTCAAAAGCTTCCTAGATGTTGCCTTACATCACTGTACTACAATCGGGTCTTGAATTAACTCGATATAAACTTCAAAGGTCACAGAGCCTACAAAGGTAGCAAATAAGCATGTGCTCTTATTCGTAATACCGCAGAGAACCGCAGTAATTGCTTATCATATTCTGACACATATTAATGGAACTTGAAACACATAAGTAAAGGAGCAACATAATTCTTTACTCATATAAAACTACAAAATTGTAATCACATTGTAAGCAATGCAATAAACAGACAATCTTTAAAATTAGATTAATTATACAAATAAATTAATATTTTTTATTGTTTACATAGGATACTATTTAAAAAATTATAATTTGTAGACTTAATCTTATCGCAAAAAAAGATAAGGAAAATTGTTCGTAAAATTTTACAGTTTCACATTTCAACACATCTTTCCCCGGTGTAAATTTTATATTTCTTACGCCTGTCGTATGAGCATATACCTATATACAAGATTTAATCTTTTCTTATATCGGAAATATATACGTACCCATATTTCCACTCGCATTACTTTCCCAGTCAAAATCACAGAAAGATATATCTGTTTCCATATTTTATTCAGTTACGTAGTTTCCTCTCTGTAATGCAACCGAAGGATAACAAAGGGAGACCTAGGTAGGATCGTAAAACTTCCGGATATAAATATCAATCTCAACCTTTTTTATATATCGAAAGATATAAGTATCTCTGCTTTCAACGAGCCATCATGCGATGAGTTATATTTTTAGGTAAGGGATGCATGACTTTGATACATTTCTTTTCTTCGTAGTTGCTTCTTCTTTTTCCGAAAATTTCCTAACTCACGAAACTGCTTGAACTTTATCCTGGGCCGTCGAGTTTATTCTCATTCTGCACTTTCCTCTTTCATTCGCGGTATCGCGAAGAGTTATGGCAATACCGAACACACAGTTTCCACCGCTTATTTTTGATAATAACGCGAAATTGATTACGGTTTTATCAACTTCGAGTCGATTGCACTATCGAACGTCAATACTTTTATTAACGATGTATTCTAACATCACTGTCATAGCAAAATTCGATTATTTATTTGTTCATATGAGCAATATATGCTATTGTATTTAGATTAGAACATTTTACGCAGTTATTTCGAAAGACTTTTACAAAATGTAGTACGTTTTTTATTAAACGTGCACATCTAAGTTTTCTTTGGTTATAATAAATTTTTAGGCAAAAGTTTCAAGGTATTTTATTATGATAAATCTCTAGAAAATTCTGGTATTCACCATTCTCTCTTGATCTACATAGATCCTTGATCGTCAGGACTGCCAAGAGAGCTCACGTATGCATACGAAGCAATAGCTTGGAACTTTTTCGGTTTCGAAGCAATTTCAAAGAACTTTGCCTGAACGGGACAAGTAGCTTTACGAGCGATCTAGTAGCCATTTTATCACTCTCACTTACATTGAGTGGTGTGTTTGTGAACTTGGTGGTAGGGTTGTAACGACTGTAAAGTGCACAAGTACATCGACATAAATTTTCGAAATTGGTGGTCTCGTTAATTGTTGGCACACTGCAGTCAGTCGTTAGAGCCCTCTAGTTAAGATAAAGGGGGCAATTGTGGTAGAGCCCAAGCATCGAATTCTATATATTTTCCGATCTCCATCGAGACAATTGGAACCCACTGTCACGTGAATTTATAGGCAGTCATCATGGAATTCGCATTAAATGCAGAAAAATGAGCTCATTAACTCTTAATTCTACTTCGATCTGACCTCAATTCAATGCGGTAAGTTAGAAAATTAGTTACAGTAGTTATCACATCTGACAAAAATTGTGAATTATGCAAAAACGGATGATAGACAAATACTGCTATTTAGATATAATAAAAATTGTCGTATTTTACACCATCTTTTTATATACTTGTCTTTCACTCAAAAAGTCATTTTTACATTTTAAAATACATTTTAAAATTAATTTAAATCTGGAGTTAGCGATAGCATTTCGTAAAGTTCGTATGCGTTGTGTGCCAAGTATGCATAACAAAGAACTTTACGAGAAAAATCAATAGCGCATTTTTTACATAAAAAAATTTTTCGTAGAAGCAACTGCTTATTCTTCAATAAGAGTATTTCTTAAAAGATTTTGATAATTAATTTATAAAATAAAACTTAGTCTTTGAAATTTAGCACTTTATTTTGCACTGTAAACATAAATTTATTGCTTGTGCCTTTGAATATAATAAATATCTTACTTTATTACTATCAAGATACATTCCAAAAGTGCATTTTTTCATTCTTCTTTAATCTCTGTTTTTTGCGCAGCCTATGTATGTTATCATTGAGCCAAAATTTCGTGTACAAACACAACTAATTGCATGTGTGTCTTCTTTGCCTGTTTCAGATACTAACACAACCGAACTCACAACACACTAACCAACTACGTCTTTCGAGAACAAGCATTATGATCTCGTCCAGGGCCTCACGCCAACGCCCTAAGTCCTGAATGTGAAAAGGGTTTATTGCATTCTGCGCAATAAAGAACAGATCGGGCAAAGCCCGCATATCATTCAATGAATAAATTTGACGAGCCATCAAATAAATCGTGGGTCACCATAATTTAGTTCACGGATATTCTATTGTGGGAATTGATTTGAATCTCTTGCTTCTAAATGAAATAGCCGACGTGTATCAAGTGCTGGAAAAGGTGTTAGGGTGAGCATTTTATAGAATTTTCAGAAAAGAACTTTATTTAAACAATCTATTTAATTCAAATCACTTTAATAAAACCTGATATAAATAAGGTGTAATATACGAGATCTGTTAAAAAAATATCCGAACTTTCTTTTTGTAATTTTTTTTCGGACGTACTTATAATTTTGCTTATTCAGCCTTGTCGCCTCCGAAATATATTTCTTCTCGGTTGATACATCATCCTCAATGTCGCTTCTGGAAGCAGTCCTGTACGTGTATGGTACGCGTTTTTTTGGGATCACGCGTAAGTCCTGCGAATTTTCCTTGGTGTCTTCAAGTGTCAAATCCTTTCAACGTGGATTTCGTTTAGAAAAATAAAGCTTACCAGGTCCAGAAAATGTCAGAAAAAGGACTGTAGAAAGACAATTCAAGGTTCTTTCATCACGACACGCACGCATCGCTGCTAATTTGTCATTTTTGCATCAAAGCAAAGATGATTGTGCTTTCCATCAATCTCTCTACTCTCACGACCTGGCCCTTGCGGATTTTTTCTTTTTTTTTTAACTGAAATCCACATTGAAGGACCGAAGATTGGACACGATCGCAGACGGATCCCGAAAAAATGCGTAACAGAACTGCTTTCAGAAGTGGAAAAAACGTTGGAAATGGTGTATCAATCGAGAAGGAATACTTTGAAGGCGACAAGGCTGAATAAGTTACAGGTGCGTTCGAAAAAATTATGAAAATAAAAGTTTAAATATTTTTTTAACAGACCTCGTACTTGCGCGGATGCACTTGTCGAACTTGATAATATCTGTAATGAGATATTGGCAGATCGGTCAATAATCATGAAGCAACAACTAGGCAGTTGCTAAGTAATATAATATTAGTAATTGTATATAATTCGAAATTTTCATGTTAAACGGAAAGCTTCTTTCTGTAAACTGAATTATACGTAAAAAATTATAGTGGGTAAAAGCGCATAAAGCTTCTTCCGCTTTAAATTGCGATTCTTGTAAATTGTCGGCGTGAATTTGACGTGAATTTTGAGGGTGCAGGTGTATCTGGCCGGAAAGTCCGCTTCTGGTGGAAGCAGACGGAACACAGAAAGCGCGGAAAAAGCAAGAAAATTCGCTGACATCGCACGTCCATATGTACAGCTTCTATTGAGAAATCGATCGCAGCGGGAGTCACTAATGCGAACAAAAATTCTGTATAATATATTGCTTTATAAAAACATACTAATGTGACTGCGCGTATTTATACAAATATTTATATAAAATTACATCAGAAGTAAAATTACTCGTAGAAAAAAAAACATATTAAATACGCGTAAAAGTTATGTTAATAAAACGAGAAAAAAATGATGCGCGAGCTAGGGTGACAACCCTATCAAAATGCCTTGCAGAATTCCCCGTGGAAGTCTGCGGCAATTCTGGCGACGTAAACGAGCGGGATCTTCGTCGATAGGAAGAGGTTCCGCGGGAAGAGGGCCGCGTAAACGTACCTCTGGGTCCGTCGTGGTGTTGTCCGCCGGGGGTGGCGGTGGCAGTGAGAGCGGGGGAGGTTGCAGACATCGTGATTTGGAACGTCGAACGGGTGGCGGTCGGGGTGTTCCCTGTCTTGCCACCATCAGCTCTTCTGTCGCAGGAAGCGCGGGGGGTTGCGGCCCCGTGGTGGGGCTCCCCTCCTACAAAAAGCGCCAAGGTACATTACGGCGTTCCATAATTGAAAAAGAAAGTCCAAGTAAATGCGAAAAATAATATTTCGCATTGCAAAAACAAAAATAATTCAAATTTCATGGTTTTATAAATATTATTTATTTAGTTTTATAAATATTATTTATTAATTCAATGCTTGAAAAGTGTAATATATTTTTATGAAGTTGTGAATTAAAGTGAATTAAAATCAAACTTAACAGCATTATTACATAAAATCAGAAGTAATAGTCTTTTTTGTAATCTATATAATATCTTCTCTTTCTCAACTGACATTTTTAATTTCCACTTTTCAATTAAATAAATTTTTATTAAAAAAGGTAATATTTTTTAATTTAAATCAGATTCGAAATCAAGAAGAATTATATTGGGATATAAACATCATATTATAATAATAATTTAAATAATTAGTTTAAAGGTTTGCTACATTATTAATCGTAATATTTATGCATGTGTGTTTAAACATAGCGTTGTTATTATAAACAATGTTTTTTTATTGGATTTATCCTTAAAAATTCAGAATGTCTCCAATGTCCTAGTTAATTATCTACGCGTGCATTATACATATTTAAAGCAAACGGCACCTTTGAGAATGTCTATATTACGTTGTAATACTATATCTTTACGCTTCGTCATTTGATATGAATTCTTCGAACTCGAAGATCATTACTCAGAAACTAAACAGTTTTAAATCTTGAGTTTATATCATTTTTTAAATAATTCAAGCTCCCTTTATTTAGAATGATCAGATCTTTATATTGCAAAAGAATATTTCAAGCCATAAATAAGCCATGAAATTCGAATTTGTTTAAAACGCGAGTGATTTTGAAAGTTGGATGGACAGCGGACAATATTGTCTCCAAAAACGAAATATTTAGTCATCTTAATGTTGTTCGATTTCTCGCTTATACAAAAAGTACCTATGGACTGCTAAGTCAAAGCATCGAAATCTGATCATATTGTGAACTCTCGAAGGCAGTAGCACTGTCTGGGGGCGCGGAAGTCGTGGACGTGGCAGAGGTCGCGGGGGCGGCGCGAACCTCTTTGGTTCCGGCGTCGCCCCCGCGAATTACGCACCAGGACTGCAGGGCGTTGCGCCTGGGCTGCGGGAGGTCGTGAACATTCTCGGCAAGAGGAATCAAGCTGGCACCCTATCGGGCGTAGGCCCGTCGCCGGGAACGCTGGATAACGATAGTTCATGCGAGGAGGAGGGGACTTCTACCAAAAGACCACCAAGGCCACCAAGACCTCTCTACAGGAGGTTAATCAACTACGTGAGGCAAGCCTGGACCGGCGTCAAATTCGCCCTAGGTATCTTTGTTCCAGATTTATCAATGTAGAAGTCAATGTTATATCTTATATGAAACCAATTTTTGAATGTTTTTATTAACTAAATTTTTACTAACTAGAAACTTTTTGCCCTAAAAAATGTACAAATAAATGAAAAATTGAATTGTACTTAATGTCTCGTATTACTTCTTTTTTCTTGGATAAAATTAAAATAATATAATTTTTAATGTGATTAGTAATGACACAAATTAAAAAGATGTCTGATAAGTTAAATCCGTTCAATTATGCTTTAATTCTATAGTTATATTTACGTAGGTATAGTAATATTACAAAATAATACATACAAAATTATCAATATACCATAAATGATAGCCGGCAGCGATAAATGTGTGAAACAACTCTTATATGTGCATACGTGAAAATGCTATGTTGAAAGAAGCGACTTTTCTTTTTTCTCGTATATTCAAGGATCGAGAAACCATACGGGAATAACATTTTACGTTTTATAAACCTGAATGTATTCGATGAACCGATGTCTGCGTATCTATATGCTGTTTTCTATTGGACAACCAGTGAAAGAGTGACTCGCGTACTTGTTCGTGAAATGTGATCTCCAGGGTTTTGCTGACGCTTTAACCAACACTGCACGCTACTCACGTGTCTTACTGCTCATCTATGTTGCACGACACTTGCATCTACATAGTTTGCTTGCCTTCTCATTAAACTGTATCCTTTTTTCGATTGATCTTATTCGGATGCACCAATAAACTACAGTAATTGACACATCCCTGTATTAATAAAAGTTTATCAGCTTTTTACCGATGAAATAGAAAACGATTTCTATGTCGTTGATACACACATATTTTAAAATATTTCATATTAATAATATTATTTATCTTAAAACATTATTTATACATGTAAATGTAAATTTTATATATAAAAGAATAAATTTTTCTAAGTAAATTGTAATCTATTTTTAACATGCATAATAAACAGTAATTTCAAAAATAAAATATGACAATTTATTAAAACTTTATTTAAAAATGTTGCGCATAAACGTTTATTAGGCGCATAAAATAGTGAAAATTTGTAATATATGTCAAAATTACTGCATACAATTTAGACATTAGGATGTATATGAGAAGATGAAAAAAGCTCTTTTATATGACATCTTAGTATCCATTTAAACATGTCAAAAATGTCTAGCAGCTTGAGGCGAAATACGAGATGAAAAATTGTTAATTTGATTAAAATACCTCAAAATCATGGAATATTTATATTTATTTTATATTATCATGCATGGCGAGTAGTTTCACAGACAACTTATGCTATTGTTTCACGTACCTATCGTGGTCGCCAAAGGCGTACTTTCATCACGCAATACTCTGGAGACCGACAGGATATCCACGCAACGTATCCTGGGGATTCGGGGTCGCAAACTTCATGAAAATTCATACAGTCCGGGTGCGGTTTCATCCGCAAATTACATTTTCACAAACAAATTTATGAGGGAAATATCTGGAACCAACATCGTCATACCGTGCGACGTATCGGTGCGAAGGACGGTGAAATACTGTTCGCAAACGCTTGCCTTGCATTTGTTATCTGCTGGATGCTCTCAACCATAATTTTATTGGAATGACGTATTTGTCGGATCAATATTGCAAAAACATGCTCAGTATATGCATTACATGTGTTCATAAATTCTAGCTGGTTGATTAAGCAGATAATAATTTTTAATTATCTTTTGTCGTCAAGCAAATCTGTTTATGACATTGATGTAATGTGTAGTATGAAATATGCTTTTAATTAATTTATTTTTTTGCATTTATTTTCAAAATATATTTTAAAAGAAAAACGAAAATTTAAAAAAAATTAATATATTTTGAAGAACATTATAAATTAAAATATAATATAAGATTCTCTCTGTATGTATATATATATTTTTTTATAAAAATTTTAATTTTGATTAATTTAGATTAATTATAGTTGGACACAAAAGCAGTTCTTGCGTCGGTTTATGCAAAAATGTATATAAGGATTACATATTCTCGCAATAAATGCAAGCTGCAAGCCAAATGAACCGTATTCGATTGCAGCTTATGATACCTTAATGTTCTGCGCGTAAACAGTATTAATAATTATTATATTCGTACACGTCCATACATCTATCATTACAACAACGGTTAAATAAGTAAATTACTGGTATATTATATATACAATCTATTTACAAAACTCTGTATTTCACATTATCATTAAGATGCATTGTTAAAATTATAAAGAACAATGTTCAAAGTCATCATATTTTCTCTATCTTATATAATGTTAATCTACTAATCTTAGAAAGATAAGTAAAGGCGAATATTCTTTTATATTTATTTTTTATTTTAATTTATATTTATCAGCGCGATGATGCCAATACTTATATCTTAGATATAACCATAATCAAATATTAAGCATACGATTTAGATTGCACTCAACGTATTAATTGAGGTTTGACCGCGGTTGCATTTAAATGAGATGGAATAAAATATTTATATTGCAGCGGAATGATAGAACGTTGCACGACATAAAATGAGTCACAGTCACGTACGTTGTTAACTGAGCACTCTTGATTCATTGCTGGGAAAAGATTTTAGCATATAAACAAAGTTAATTAATCATGAAGAAAAGCCATTCATTGAAAATCTTGAAATAAATTATTTTAATGTATGAAACATGCGCGCTTTAAACAAAAATCAATAAAATTAGCAAAAAAGTTAGTCAAAATAAAACTTTTCATATCTAATTTATACATATATTATTATTTTATCAAGATAAAACAAAGGGTTTTACAATTATCATTTCTTTTAATTTTGTTAAAGGATGTTATAATAAAAAGCTACATTGTTTTGAATTAATTATTTTCGCAAATATTTCTGTTTACAAAACATGATATATATTATTATTTTATTTAATTACTCATATTTATTAAGACAAAAATTTTCTGCAGTTTTTAATATTTATATTTTTTTCTATTTTTCAAAAAGACATGAATGACATTTAGAATAATATAAATTCTTTATTTATCAAAATGATCATTTATTATAAACATACATTAATAACAAAAATGTGCATAAAAATTCAATAGAATTTCTGTTTAACGTAATCACATTTCCTGCTCAATACGATCTGGTTAAAAAAGACAAGACTATGCGAGATGTCGCATAAATTAATCCGATTATGCAAACTCTATCTCGCTCAAGCTAAAAAGTCCGAATATCGGAATAATCTACAATTATTCATTTTTTTACAGATTTCAATATGCAGGATTAAAACAGGAGGATTAAAAATATTTCGTTAAATTCATCAAGCTGTTTTCTTACCAATTTTAAGATAACGTGCCTTTTTTAGATATGGATATAATTAAACAAAAAGTTACACAATCTGCTAACTTATTTAGATTTTATTTATATCTCGTGATTTTTAAATCACTCAAAATTACATGATTTTTGAAGGAAACGCATATACAAAAGCCTACCTCGGTCTCTCTGGAACCATTTATAAACAGTCGAATATTCTCATTCAATTTGCCAGCGTATAATACATTCCTGCGGGATCACAGTCGATGAACGCATTGACGGAAACTCCAATAGTCCAGCCTTTCATCAAGAAACAGCGACCGATGTGCATCCTGCCTGTATCCGACGGCAACGGATGCATTCCGCGAGGAATGCCTTTCATCCCCCGCACAGATCCAATATCTCGAAAGTGGAGGAATCATCGAAGTCCACAATTCGGTCTTCATCCCTAGACCATCGTCCGGAATGAGACGTAGGGTCGAACGGATGTTGCCTCGCCGTTGACCCTATTTACGCTCGGTCAAACCGACCCTTTGCTTAAAGAGTATATGACAGGAAAAGCGGAGGAGTGCGGAAACAACCTCGTCCAGATTAAATTTGAAGTTTCTTTCTTTCTGCGACGGTCAACATGTTGTTTTTAGAGAAAATAGCGTAGAAGTAATATCTAAAATTCTGTGATAGCTATATTGTTAGATACGATAAAGGAAAAGGTTCTCTCGCTTTATATAATTTATAAAGCGAGGGGATATTGTTATAATAAATTAAATACTGCTTGTTGTTATTTTATAGTTATTGTAGTCTTTATCGTGGTTAATAATTATGAAGCGTGACAAGTTGCAGCGACATAACTACATGATTCAGACTAGAAATTTTTTCAATTGATAAAATACTTGTTGTTAGAAACATTTCAATGAAAATTTGCTGAATTCTCTACAATGACACAAGCGTATTCTTCTTATATAGTTGATTTCACGCTGTCATAAACTCCCAACGAAATTACCGAAGTTGTAATACAAATACACACCACATGTTCACTTCCCAAACATTTGTTATCGTTCTCCTCGCAAGAGAGTTTCGCACCAATTTTCGACGTGTCTCGTTTTTGCCCTTTATTTCGCGCGTTACATTTGTCTGTCTGTAGATCGAATCTGAAAAATCCACTGCTGTCGAAACAAGACGATTCGATTTAAATTCCAACACTGGATTACATTCCCACTTTCCAACTTCCGTAACCTTTCCTGTGGAAAACATAACGTAAGCTTCCGTGTATATGTGGAAGTACGCAAAAATATCTCTCTTCCCACTCTCATCTTCCGTGCTGTATGAGAGCAGTAGGGTATCGTATGCACGATACGTTTCGATTTTCACTGTACACTTGTGCGCGCGGCAATGTTTCACCATGTGGAAGAGATTTATTGCGAAATCACTTCATTCAGATCGCTTATAACGGTTGAAATAACGAAAATTCGTTTTCCGTCTAAAAATGTAAGGTAAAATATTTTTATCGCATATATAAGTCGCACAACGTTTCTTCAATTATATTCTATCTGTGCAATTTCTGAATTCTATCCAAATGCACATTTTAACAATTATAATTGTTTATAAAAAATTATTCAAACAGTAAAATATTTTTATCTCTCTTTTCTTTTAACTACTTGTTAAAATTTTTTTTAGAAAATTTTATTTAAAATAAACAGTTTACTTACATATTTTACGTGCAATGTTATTGTTATACAAAATTTTAACTTGTAAATGTGACCCTAAAATTTAAATCATTTTAGGAGAAATATATGTATATATGTTATTTTATTCCCTTGCGTACATATTCGCTGTCCTCGTTTATCAAAGAATTCATGCATATTTTTTCCTTTTACATACCTGCGGGTAGATAAATTCTATCTTCATTTTTTATTTAGACTTCCTTTACAGTAAAATAAAAATAAATGCTCAACCAAACTTTACGTTGTTCTATTATTAACGCTGTTTTTCAGTGACAGCAATATTCGCGAAATACAATTTGCAAATCCGTCATATGCTTGCTCCGATTGTCAGGTTGGCAAACGATTCGAAACTTCACCTCATCTTTGATCTCGCAACGTTGCGACGTTGAATGAAATCTTATAAATATTGTATGAGCCACATGAGATACAGAACGGATGGCTTTCAAACTACAAGGAAGAGCAATTTTTACAAAATCTCGTCGAGCACATCGTGGTTGCTTGCGTCTCGCTCCAGTGCCGGTCTCATAAACGCTGTACTTTACTGCACCGAAGGTCATCCTGCATTCAGATTTCTTAAAAGTTCGACGGCCTTTCCCTCGGATAAAAGGAACTATCCCATGGGAAATGAGGCGCAGTAATGCAGCACCGCCACTCACACATACCGTGAAACTTTATGAATGTACTTCCCAGATTTCGCGAGCTACTACACGTTTCGTTATTCTCGTAGACATCAATTCGAACGTACAAAAATCCGCTCAATTGCCGCTATATTGTAGCCAAAACTCCAATACAAAATATCATGAAATTTACGAAATTGCCTTTAGATAAGTGCAATTATTTCCGATATTTTCTCAAACTCAATCATAGAGTTAAAGTAAATGCTGTTAAACTTTAATAGACGCGCCAAAATGTAATAGCACTTACTGTATGCACAATATATTGAAACTTGATTGCATGCACTTTTGAAATTATGCATTTTTCTAAAAAATATAATTTATATTTTTAAAATATATTGCACATTAAATATATTTAAACATATTTAAATATATTTAAATATATTTAAATATATTTTCCTTAAACTAGAAACAGATAATACGACAATTAAGTACTAGAACCTAAGAATCAATATTTAAAATTTCCATGTGATGTAACACTGCAGACTATTTGCAATATCACACGAGAGTTTGAATCTTGCAGTTCAATCTCAGGCTTCTATTCGCGATTGCAATGTGTCGTCGAATCCTAGCTTTATATACCCACATCGATTGATGTATCGCACATCGAAAAAAAAAAAAAAAAAAAGGAAACCGAAATAGCAGTAGGAAAATGATGTCAAGTTTTATCGAATTCTAGGCAATAACATCTGAAAAAGATAGCATGTCAGTTCAAAGTTATTTCGCATAAAATTTTACATACTCAGTCCTCGTATTTGAGAGTAATAAATTACAAAATATAATATCTACAGCTCTTATTCTGTGTACTATAAAACTATAAATATCATTAAATGTTTTTCTTTAATGTGATATTAGCTAAGAACTGAGAAGATTAATTTTTTAATTATTTAAAAGATATGAGAAAAATATTGTCATTCGGAAGATATATTTACATAATGTGTTTTAAAGAGGTGTAATTTCTTCGTATTTAATAGCATACTCTTCGTTTATTTAATTATAAATATTGCATCAATAGTTGCACTATTCGTATCTGTTGCTAGAATCTCGGTAAAACGTAGCATTTCGTCTTGACCTTTCAACAAAGTTCTTTAATCTTGTTAGAGCTTTCTATCGGTCCGACGAATTCGTGATACATGAACGGAATTTGCCGATTTCTTTTCTGTGATTAACACGGGTTCTGCTTTTATTTCGTAGACTCGGAATACGAGGAAGAGCAAACACCGAGATACAGGCCAGACTCCTTAGCGAGTCTTTGTCGAGCAACCAGATTCACAGAGGCCGAATTGAAGAGAATATATCGCGGCTTCAAGGCTGAATGTCCTACGGGAGTCGTCAGGGAGGATACTTTCAAGTGTATCTATTCAAAGTTCTTTCCCCAAGGAGGTACGAATTCAGATATTTTAATATAATTATTAAGTATGATTTTTCTTCTGTAACAATTAGTAAATAATGCAAAAAATGATAAATCGTTTTTAATTAAAAAATAATATAAAATTATAAAATGATTAATATAATTTTCTATTTTTTTATTTTTTAATTAATGAAAAAGATTAATAAGTTAGCTATTACATACATTTTACTGCTTAAAAAAACTTTAATAGAAAAGAAAGTAACAATATCGTGTTTTTACGTGGTATGCAAGTATCTTTTGCCAGCCAAATAGGATTTTTCTGCTACAAAAAATGCAAATATACTGTATTACGAAATAGATGCTACACAAATAGAACACTATGTAGCTAAATATTTTAACAAAAAGGACGCATATTTTCAATTACTGCAGAAAGTCGTATTTCTCGAGAACACCAAAATTGTCTCACAAATACACATAACATTTATTACTCACACGTTTGTTATAATTCTTAATATAAATCTTAATATAAAATTGCAGAGAGTGAGAGAAAAAGAATATCCATATTTTTAATTACAAAGATAACATTATTATATTTCCTACGTAGTCTACATTTTTGCCGTTAGGTATCTGATAAATAGTTCGATGTATCACGCAATAGCAAATGTAATTAACGTTCTTAACCGTGTTCTTTTATTCTTTTCAAATACATGTGTTTTTAACAAATACACGAAGATTTTTCTCTAACGATGCGGAAGAATTTTCCGGGAATCAAAAGAGATTTGTTTATTTTGCCAAAAGAACCACGATGGATATAACGTCCGGTTTATTTATTCGCCGCGCATTTATTCGCATTTAAATTTCCTCGTTGCGACTGCAGCATCGGGGATGCGTCGAAAAGCATCAACATGAAGAGGGAAAGAGAACAATCCAACAACCAGGATAACTGCGGCTCTTCGCTCTGAACGCGGTTGCAGTAACCATGGTAACGAACTCCCCAGATCAAAGTGGCACTGCGTTTCAAATGTTCGCTTTTATCTATCCGCGTGAGAGATATGGTTATCCATGACTACGCGCGTACCGCGCATTAACGCGATGAAATTCGCATTTTCGGAAATTACATCCGTCGCACCGCGTTTTAACTAAAATCAATTAACTTCAGCATGATATATGGGGACATCAAGTATTACAACCACTAAATATTTGTTACTCTCTCACGATTTGCGAAATTGTTTGTTCAATTAATTCGTACGATTTGTTGTTACATGACAACTTAATTTATTAGCGTGATATTCTTTAACTTCCATTTACCGATAAAAATTGAAATAATTTAAATAAATATAATTCATAATATATAAATGCAATATAAACAAAAAAAAAACAATAAAGTTTTTTCAAAGCAGTTATGAAAGCTCACGGTAGCGTAAGATGTTTAAAGCTTCCTATCTTCGACAAAAAGCCGGGTTTCATACCCGCAGGCACAGTGTCGATTGATATCATGATTTGTTTGCCGCCTGACATAAAAGGAGGGTCGATCGCAAATTTACGAGCGATCAAGCCCAAATCCTTGAAAAAAGATCTCCGAATAGACGACGGCTCAGGCACCCGTCTATCTTCAACGCCTACTATTTTACAATCTACAGCAATTTATGTTTTCCGAGAAACGTTGCACCGTGTGCCGACAGGAAAGATAAATAGAAAATTGTCCAAAACTTTTCTGGAAAAACACGAAATATTACAAAAATTTGTTTGAAAATATGTTAATTACAATTGCTCTATGCTTACACAATTTTTTATTAAAGAAAAGAATAAAATATGCAATCGAAGTTTCCACTTCTTTTAAATTGCAGCAAGAACATTTTGCCGGTTTATTTATTGCCCTTTGTTAATTAAATACAAATAGAACAGTTGAACAAGCAAGGGCAATACCGAACAGCGGCATGTCATTAAATTAAAGATTTTAATTAAACTCTCATTCGTAATGCTGTTTTAGTTCGCCTATCGAGACTTTTGTAAGCCGTGCTTTCATTTTAAAGAAGAAAAATCAAAATAATTTTATACTGTGGATTTCATTACGTATACGAAAAATATAAATATAAATATTCCACTTGTCACGTCTTAAAAATTATTGAAATTTTTTAAAAGTAGCTTATTTATTTCGCCCGTATTTATAATCCGCTTTTTATAATTGAAATTCTTTAAAGGAATCTGTCATTTAAAAATATAGTTATAAAAGTCACCGTAATAAATAATCGATAGGACCCTTCTTAGTAACCACGTCTTCTTTTATCGAGGGTAGACATGTTTATACTTATCTAAAACCCTTCCGGCAAAACCCAAGAGGGTAGTCGAAATTCGCGCGTGCAGTTCAGCACGCGAAATTTATACCTCTGATATCGAACACGGGGCCGACGCAATAAAGGAACATTACGGAGATCTGCCTCGACAGTCAAAAGTCGAATGGGTGAATTATGGCATCGCGATAAATCTCACTCCACCGAGATAACGATTCACGATTCGTATTCGTTAGTTCAAACAGAAGCAGAGCAATTCGCTTGCTTCCTGCGCTTTCTTGATGTATTTTCAAAGTAATACATCTCTTACTTATATCTTCAAATTTGCGTAGCTATATATACGTCCTAAAATGTAGATCAAGACGTTTACGTCTGAAGAAACATCTGAGATATCTGAGAAATGGATTCAAATATTATATATGAGAATCTACTCTATTTCTTTTTAAAATATAGATATGGATCGTATAACTATATATAAATTATAGAACGATATCGTAGTAAAACATAATTTGCATAATATTAATATTTATGTATGAGCGACTAAAGACAATACTACATCAATGCGACAAGATATAATCGCGTAAAAATGTTAAAAGTAATATAGTCCTGTCATATTTGATATCTTACATTTTCTTCTTGTATAAAAATTATTCTCTTGATAATATATTCAAAAATAATTTAAGATATATTATATTAAAACGTATTGTCTCAAGGATAATGCTTTATTTATTGTGCTCAACCGTATACATATATACGATTGAAGATAGCTTTATATGTTGCGCATGCAGAATTTGTACATACATATATATGACTCAAAGTGTGAAATACGTGACCCTTCACCCGGAGATTGCAACTTCGCAATTCTCCAAGGACGTTCCGATAGTGGTTGTGTGCGCGGATTACAACTATGACTTATCTTTCTTAAGAGTGTGACATGCAATGGAAAATCTTAACTAGATTCTATAATCATAGGGAAATGTATGCAAAGTTACTTAAATTAAAAATAGATATTTTTGTATTATACAAATAAAACATATTAACAATTCAATTTTTACTATAGCTTTGTCTCTCGTATATCATAAAAAATTAAAGAATAAGCTTGAAAGAGATACAAATACAACTTTTTAAGTATTTTTCAGAAAATCATAAATATATTTTACAAGAATCAAATAAAAGATATAGTTTTTATGTAATTTAAACTCGCTTGTTGTAATATATTAAATATAATTTGTGTATATTTTAAATATATGATCTTATTTCTAATATACTTTAAAGTTATGAATTATGTAAGCACTTCCAAAAGAAGAAAATTGATTTTCGAATTTCCCATTGCTCTATAGAGTGAGTACGTTTTCCGCGAGCACGTAGTTCGCAAACATTACCGAACTTGGACGAGTTAATACACTTTATGTCCTAGTCTTTCGTGATAAGCTCCCGATGACGTAGTTTAGTATGTCTGAAGTGTAATGGGAACTGCTACAAATTTTCAAGTGAATAGTTTTGATGAATCCAGATTCAAGATTCTTATACTTGAATAGACCATTAGAAGTTGACATTTACTTCTGCCGCACACTGTTCTGAAATGTACCACTTTATTATAAAACAATTTTCAATAACTGTTATTTACATAGTAATATTACTAGTAGATATTACTCCAAATTCTTTTATGTAACAATTTTTAATTAAATTACGAATACTAAATTATTTCTTAAAAGAAAAAGAGAGAGAGAGAGAGAGAGAGCATTAATTAACTTAATAATTTTTGTTATAATACAAGTTTTAATATTTAATATGATATTAATAATACTTATATAAAGCTGCAAGACATTGTTGCTTTGAAAAGTAGTACATCTTATCCAATCCTTTCATAGAACTATTATATGATAAATCTTATCGGGAATAGCAAAAGGAGTGCAATCGGCACAGCACGAATATATATGGTGTGATAATTTCTGTGTATGTGTGACCTGTATAAATCTCCATTTTAGATTTGAAGTATTCGCGTTATTTCGACTGGAAGTTATTAACACACACCGATGGCTATTCAGTTTACGAGTCATCTACGGATTCGACGGTCTCTGTAGATTTTCGGTCAATCCATTGCGTATATATGTATATCTATTGGCAGAAATGCTTTTATATTAAACACTTCTGTGTTTCCCCCAACGAAATCAATATCGACATTCTGAGTTCAATAAAGTTGAACCAATGGAGGAACTCAAGTATTGCTCGTTCACATCTCCGAGTTCCTTTTCGCGAAATAGAAATCCTTTGTTTTATTGTTAGACCAAATTGTATTTAAATTGTTTCAATTTTTAGTTTGAGAGTATCTTGCGTATACCATAATTTATATGTGTGGCCAAAATCATAAAAATACTTAGTTATTTGTAGCAATAATTATATACAAACAAATATTTTGTATAAAATTGACACTTGATATGTTCAATAATATGAGTACAGTTTCTATGTTAGTATAGTTCTTTAAATATTATACCAATTCATACTCATGTATAAACTTAATTAATTATTAATAGATCGTAATATTTTATTATTATACATATAATGATTATTTTGAAAATAAAACAACAGACATAAAATTATAATAAAATATGTAAGAACACATAAAAAAATGACTTAAATATTTGTTTCTTCTAGCTAATACAAGCCAGTACGCCCATTACGTTTTTAATACTTTGGACCAGGATCACAGCGGGCTTCTCAGTTTCGAGGTAAGTTTATGCATGTATGAAATTTGATCATTTTCTAACGAACTTTAATAAGTCGATGGTATATCATTGTATTGCACATAATAACTGTCATCAATATCTCATAGTTTTGCAACGCAAAGTGATAGTGGATTCTTTTTTTCTGCATAATTTGCATCTCTTTTTGTCCTCTGAGACCGTTTTGCATATGACTTTGAAAGTTGTTAGCATGCATAAAATCACTATCAATCTTGCACTCTATATTTAGCTCTTCAGGTCAATATAATGCAGATTAATATTATAGTTTTCGAAGCAAGACATGATATACATCTCGTAATATGTACGCTATGAAAGCCACAGAATAATATCAATCACAGTTCTATTTATGATTTCTTTTAAAGTTTATGTGACTAAAAATGTTTATTACACAAAACATCTCTGTTTCTTATCCCATTTAGAAATAGAGATGTTCTATCCTTTTTTAAAAAGAACTTCTTGTTATTAATATTTACAGATTTTCTGATATTTAAAAAATAAAATGCATAAAAGAACGTCTTGTTCAGCAATTTACAGTCGGAAATGTATTATTTATTGCATTTATAGAAACTGATTAAATTACATATTACTTAATCACATTTCTTGTATATACGACTAGCGGTAATCAGCGCACTAAATATGTAAATAAAACAGCTAGAAATTAATAATGTAATTAACGCCTGATTCTATTACCGTTAAATATTTAATCAAGTTTAAATTATTGAATAGAAAAAAGCATGCAATACACTGATTGGTATTCCAATTTAATAAAAAATTGCATAAAATTTACATAATATATTTATAGATTGCAATAAAATTTATCTCATTGCATTATTTAATTTAACAATCTTTTATTGGTAAAATTTCCCTATTGCTGCTATTATAATTATCTATATTCTCGCATATAATTAAAAGTTTAACGCGCATCATATTCTAAGTAAATACGCAATGTAGACTAAGTTAATTAGACGTAACACGAGCATCCAACATCGTGTATTTAATTAAGTTTATCAAGTGACGGTTCAATAATTCGCCACTTACTCGATTTTAAGTACTACTTGCAGATGGATACAATATGGAGATTCGTTGAAGACATCAAAGTTTTGGAAAATATTGAGATAAGAGAAAGAGGCAAAAGTCGTCATAGAATAATGCAATTGTCTCCCGAGTCCCGAGCCACTAAAATGGAATCGTGCTTTATATAACTGAAACTGTGCTTCCATTTCCGTGGAAAATCATTAGATTCAATGTAAACCTTTCATCTTCTTTCGTTACATGTGATAAAGTTCTCACGTTAACCTTTGATATTCAGCCGTGCTTAATTAAGTTATCCCACCGGAATCTCTGTTGGTAGACGTGTTCCCTATTGAGCAGTATGCGACAAACTTTCTGTATAGTTTTCATTAGTGTTATACAGTGGAGGACTGTAACGATGAAAAGTTAGCGCGAATAAGGGAATATTTAAGGACTACGCGCGAGTTGTTATCATATATGCTTTGATCATAACTAATTTTCACGTTTAACAGGATTATGATAAAAGAGAACACTATTTCCTCGAGCATATTGTATAAGAAATTTATAATAACAGATTATACACGCTGAATGCACCTATTTTTTATAAAGAACGAAGAAAGAAAGAAAATTTATTTTAAACATTATATCTCATAAATGTACATATATTGATATATCTATTATAGAATCTCGAAATATGTTTCATGGGAAAGACTAAAAAAGCATTGTTACCAATTTCCTTTTAAATGAGCAAACAAGAAACCCCTATTGGTAATCCAGAGATTTTTGTAATTGCAGAAATGTCTCTCTCTCCTTACTTCCACGTTATAATATTATCTTCTTTTATTTCCTGAATTTTATTTGTAATATTGCTGACATACAAAGGCTTCTATCACTTAAATCGCATTATATGTTTGTACTCTAAGATCTGCAAGCGCGCAAAAGAAGGATTACCATTCTTCTTTTCTCGAGATAATACTTTACTGGAGTGCACTCGCTCTCGACGTGTGGGCAACAGGACCTCCTCCATCTTCGAGGTTTCTTCGGTTTCCTCTTATTCTTCCTCTCCGTCCACTTATCACTCCCTTTGAGTGATGAAAAGTCCGGTGACCATAAGATTTAATCATTGCGGTTGAGAAATGCGTAGCATTTTTATCGGTTAAACTGTTGTTGTAAAATATATATAAACGCGTAAACATTTCTCAAAATTTGCCAATCTTAATAAGATAATCGTTTAAAATAAGCAGTAATCAAATACATATATTTGTTTTAGAATTATACAAGTTAATACAATATTTCTATAAAAAGTATAAGATTAATGAAATTTATATAGATAATGAAATTAAATCCGTTTCCTGCGAGCGTAAATATTTCATGTTAGAGTAGCAAACAATTGTTAACTATGAGGTTTCTTGCTTTTGTAACGAACGATCAACTGGAAACTTTTTTAGTTTTTTAGCCAACATGTTTCAATCGTTTGTGCGACCAACATATGGCAAAAGTGAAGTGAAGTCGAAATCATAAACTGCAGCGACAACGAAAATTGTCTAACTGTAACATGCAACGTAGTAAAAAAGAAGCGTTATGTTGTGAGCATCTGTGTCGTAAAAAAAACTGCATGCACTGTGTAAATCTGCTTCAAGGGGAGCAGATAGGAGAACGAGCGTCACCGGAACTTTTAATTAACTACGATATTTCTCACAAAGCTCTCTCTTTTTTTAATATATGACTCATTCTGCGGCAGATTTCCCTCATCCTGCTTACTCTCTAACGTTGCAACATTCCCCACGGATATAGCGGCGATTTAATCAAGCGGCCTTCATAGAATTTTAAAAGCTAATTGCGATTCAGTTGCGAATTTTTACGCATTTTGCAAGATTGGCAGTACTGTTATTACAACTAATTATGGTACGTATAAGTGATGTGCTTTATTCGTCATAATATATCTCATACATTAATAACATTGTTTATTATAACAAATGATATCAGCGATATAAACATAATTTAAAGCAAAGAACTCGAAGACTTTTCCTTTTGTACGTACTGTAAAAAATTTTTAAGAAATTTGAAGCATTTACGCAAATTGGACAATTTTTATTTGTCCTACTATTTATCTACAATTCTACGTAAATTCGTCTCTCTCTCTCTCTCTCTCTCTCTCTCTCTCTCTCTCTCTCTCTCTATTTCTCGAGCTTTTTTTTATTTCAATTAATTAACTGAAAAAGCGAAGTACTTAATAAAAAATAAAAGAATTTTTTAATAAAACTTTAATCGATAGTGATTAAAGGTTGTCTGATACTTGTGACAGTTAAAATCATTTGCATGTTCTTTGATTACATGTGGATCTATGCCAAGCAGTTGAAAAGCATTTTCGTGTAAAATGTTGGAATATCTATCAAACACAATTTCATTTAAATTCATTAATACGAAAATTGAAGGATGAAAGTAAAATAGAACAGAATTCACTGATTATTCTTAGAACTTATTACTTAAAAGCACTGATTTTACTGTGAATAAAATAATAGATCTATTGTAAGGAAAATCTCTATTCGAGAAAACTGTCATGTCAACGAAAAACATGTGAAATAGGTATACTAGAGCTATTTATTGTGCGTGAATCAAATTAATCACACGGTGGGAAATTGTATTTGTGATAAATAAAAACGAAAGGATAGCCTATCAATAATTTTGCGAATTAGTTTATTTATGTATACAGTATGAATGAACAGCATATTACATTAAATGTATGTATCTGATATAGTAAAATATTGCCAAGTTATGCTATCAAAACAAATGGTTTTAGTTTTTAGCAAAACTGGAGAAATTAATTTATTTTTAATTTTTAACGATTTTCAGTGATATTGTAGAACGAATGTTTCTACAATATTTACTTTTTTATTGACTCCATTTCCCATTATATTGCTGATGAGTTGTATCAGAGACAAAGTATATAAATATGGAAATAAATCTTTATTTTTTCCGTTAAGCATCATTCAATTAAAAATTTTAAGAACAAATTAAAACAAAAATTAAAAAACAAATCTATATATTTTAAAAATTAAATAAACATATGTTTAAAGAACAGTCGTTGCAGTCTTTAAATCATGCGTTGAGTTTCTTTGAGTTTATTATTAGCCCAGTAAAATGACAAAATTTGGAGGAAATAATACTGACTGGGCTGAAACTTTGTAAACAGGCTTGTTTTAGGGTACTATTTAACATATTAAAAGTCCCCACGTGTAGACGCTACGTTGCGGGCAGGGGAGGGTCCAAAAGGTCCAAAAAATTAGTTTTTCGCAAATAACTCGGAAAATATCAACTTTACGGATATTTATGTAGATATCAAAATTGTAGCTTACAAAATTCCGCACAATTTCGTTTTTTATTCAAGTCTGTACGACCAAATGAAGCAGAGATAGAATTTTTTTAAACATCGGTAGTTTTGCAATGCAACAAAAACGCGTACGCGCGTCGCGCATTTTTCGCTAATATCTCAAAAATGGACTCTTGAATCGAAAAATGTTTTAAATAAAAGTAGTAGAGAATCTAATTACGAACAATTTCGTTTTTTATTCATTTTTGTACGGTCCAAATTCGCCGAGTTATTAATTAAAAGACAATTTTATTTTATGTTGATAGTGGATGTTTTGCATGTAAAAATCAGTATTAACTCTAAAAGTATAGGTCGTACACATATAGTATGTATAATGAAAGTTAAAGAGAATAAAATTTTGAACATGTTGATGTATGCATGAATTCATTTTGGTAAAGATAGCTTAAAGTTAAGAGCAAAAAACATGAAAAAATGTCATTTTTTAGTGCATTTTGTAAAATAACTTTTTCTAATTGGTTGGAGGCAGTAATGTTATGTATTTTTCTTGAAGATATTTTAATTATCTTTAAAATGAGACGTCGTAGACCTTTTTTCATTGAAACGTTGATAAATTACAGGCGTTTAAATATTGAAGAAAAAAAATCAATTTTTGTTAAATTAACATTTTAGTCCAAAAATATATGGATAATAATTTTTCAAAAATTTATTTTACCTTGTTTTCATTACTTCATATATATATGAACGTGCTGGAGTAGTATAAGTCCTTCGCAAAGTATGTTTTATTTAAAAAAAA